>NW_020955955.1:41400-154767 GCF_003031625.1 Empidonax traillii
TGGGAGTGGAAGAGACTTCTATAAAGAAGCATGGATATATTACAGGAACAATTTAATAATATGAATCACCAAAACCTAACTTAGTCAAAGGTTTGGCAAGAAACATATGACACAGGGGACTGAAATAGAATCTTTCCAAATTGCCATGGATAAATTTGCTTGATATCTACTTAAAAAAAAAAAAAAAAAGAAAAAATCCGGAAATATTTTGACATACATCTTGAAGAGTTTACTGTTCCCTGATGAGCCTAGGATAGAAGATCACATCACTGGTGAAAAACTGGGCTTTCACAAGGGAATCTCCCTCCAGGAGGGATAGCAAGTATCTTTCCTAAAAGGCATGGAAAATATAAAGGGTGACCACAGCTGCTGAAGATTTTTCGAGTAGGAAGGATGCTAAGGATTCTCAATCAGCTGTTTGAAATGTGAAAGCCTCAGAAGAAGCTCATGTTCCAATAGGAACATTAAAAATACTTTGACGAAGTTTGGATTTTATGATTATTTAGGCAGTGCTGTAATAAATGATTCCAGGATGAGAAGATTCCTGGATGCCCTCAAGCCACAGATGATAATTCTTGTTATACAAGCCAACATCCAAAACCTGGTTTTAGAATTTTTCCTTTCCTCTTTCCATAAATAAAAGATGAATCTGGAAGAGAAACATTCCCCTGAAAACAAAGCTGAAAACAGCTATTAAGGAGCTTCATTAATATGAGAGTTAAACAAAAGTAGATTTACAATCATCAAAAATTTCTGATAAAATTGATTCAAAGAAATTTTAGCCAAAATGTCTATGAATAGAAATATGTGAAAACTCAGTTACATGAAATGTATTTGTATCTATTTAAAACAGCATCTGAGTTTTGATCCTAAGTCTATATACACGTAAAAGGCCTGAAGCCTACTATGTTACTAATACCTTTTAAAATTATTCTTAGTCTCTTAGATCTTTAAAGATTATTCTTTAACTGTCTGCATGATGACATGTTTTGTTGAATTCAGTTTTGGTTCCTCTGGCCCAAATGACAGTAGATTTTTTTCTTTTTCTGTGTAATATTTTCTGTGTGTTTCTCCAAGTAAGGCTCACTGTACTTGAATGCTTAAACACCCAGGGAACTGAGACCACATTTTCACCTCCCCCCCAAAAAACATTGTCCTGCACTTTTGAAAGCATTTAGGTGTTATAAGGTGTAGTTAGGCATATAGTGAAATTTAAAGTCTTAGCATCTCCTCACTATATATTTACAAAGAACCTTTGGAAAATCCTTTAGGTGCTCATGTGCATCTCAAATTCTATTTCAAACTTTCAGATGTCTGATTTTTTATTTGGGGGTGGGGGGGGGAAGAGAAAAATATTTTTGAGGTGACAATAAATATCTTAACTATCCTAGCCTGTCTAGATACTGTAGCACTGGAGACCTTCCTGCATTTTGAGCGATCTCTGTTTCTTTTGGTTTTAATGTCTAGGCTGGCCAAGCTCTACACGAGTGCCTTGAACCACCTCAGACATTTCTAAATGGTACAAGCCTATCAACCTTTATGTGGACAACACGGTCAGTCGTAGGACTCTTCTAGCAGTAAGTGTTAAAACTATAATGGAAGATTGAAGACCTATTGCATCTAAAGAAATCTGTATGTAGATAAGTACATCTAGGAGTCTTATTCTAAAGTTGAAAGGCATCAATGGAATTGTTAGCTCGTGTACAAGGGATAATACAACAGACTGTTGAAGATTATTCTCCTTTTTCAAGAGTAAAAAAACCTCACAAAACTAAAAAAAGGGTCAAGTTGTTCTGGATTTATAAGCAAATTACTTTTTATCTGCATGGAATGTGAGTTTATCTGTGTTTCCTGTCAGTCAAGGAAATACTACATTAATCTGTTTGGGTGATTGCAGGAAAAAGGAAATAGAGAGTAGGGGGAGAATTGGAAGTTGTAACTGTTTTTATAAGAACCACAGTAAACACACTTGGAACAACAGGTACATTTCACATTCAAATACAACTGCTTGTTCTGTACCTGGAAATCAGATGCATTATTCTGTGGACTGACACAGAAAGAACGACCTTTGAATGAAGTTGAGTTTATAGAAGACACTCCAAGTGCGAGATTTCGTGTTGAAATACGCATGGATGGTCCAGTGAAATGGATCTTTAAAGCCAAGGCATCAATAGTTTTTAGAGCCCTAAAAACAGAAGTTAAATTATTCAAAACAAAAGCTTTTGACTGATAGAAACTGACTATATATCACTGGTCCTGAAACAATTTTTCAACAATACTTATATCTATGCTGTGTCATGTATCAGAAGACTTCTTTTTTTCCATCCAAATACTTTGTCTTAGTCAGGCACATAATTTTAGTACAAGAAGAAATATTTGTGTATCTAATTTGGAAAACTCTTTTTGATAAAAATCAGAAAAGTTTGATTTTTGTGCCACAGTCATTTCTGTGTTTATGGAAGGATGAATCCTTACAGCCTTGCAGGTTGCTCTCAAAAGCTTTTCTCAAATGAAGAAATACTTACTCTGAAGATGAGGCTGCCAATACACTATCTGAACTGGTTAGAATATTGGAAAAAATCGTCACCACAGTAGAACCTAAAGATTCATCAATTTCTTCATCATTAACAATTTTTTTGAGCTTCTGCACAACATCATTTACTTTGTCTGAGGTTAGCTGCTGCCCTTCACCAGTGAGATTCAGAAGCTGATTGGCTATATCAGCTGCATTTTCTGTAAACACACAATCAGGTAAAAAAGAGAAAATAATGCATTACAGTCCTGAAGTAATCTGGAAATACAAACTTTTACTCACATTGCTGAAATCTAGAGAATGTTCCATGGTACTAGGAATGAACATAGGATTTTATCATTTTGTCAAATTTATAGTTTTTTAAAAATGTATATAGAACCTGCTGATTATATACTGTCCTCACTGGTAGAGTTTTATTTTATTTTGATTTGAGTTTGTAAATCAGAACTATTATTGAAACAGCTGATTGAAACAAAAAGTAAGGAACAAAAAGTCAATTTTTTTCAATGACAAAACAGTTTCACTCTTTCACTATTGCTGAAAGAGTATTCACTCTTTTAAGCTTTGTGAAGAAAGTCTGACCCCACTGCAAATGTTTCAGTTCTTTCAGAGGATGGTTCTCTTACTCATCAGAGGGTTGGCAATATGACACACAAGAAATTTCATGAGAAGTTTCCTCCCGGTAAGGAAAGTTTTATGGTGTGCCCAACAGCAAAACATTAGTGTAAATTACATGCTAAACTGTAATTTCAATGCCACCTGGACAAAAACTAAAGTGAATGCTAACCTTTTACAATATCAAAATATTTGAGATTTATTGGAATTCGCAAATAAGATTTTGATATATCAGCCTTCTTCAGTCTGCAACTGGCTGTGGGGTTTTAATGCCGTTTTTTTAATAATACAGCTCTTGGTACATTTACTTTAGAATGTTCATTTTACATGACAAGATGCTCTCACATAGTCTGACTGCAAGTACTCAATCAACTAAGTTACGAAGCCAGGCTCCTTATGACACCTCTATCAGTGAAGAAAGAAAAAGAAGCTTCTCCAAGAAAGCAGTTCAGAACAGGAGCTTCCTTGAAGGTGCTCTGAAATACACACAAGAGTACAATTCTCTTCACTAGCTCTGACACTAAAAGAATGGGCCATAAAATTGTTGTCTTGTTATTTTATTACTCTTTTATGGTCAGAGTGACATCAAGGGCTATTTTACAAACTGAGAATAAATCTGAAAACGTCTGATCGAAAGTCCAGTGAAGAGTGGGTGTATTTCCCATGGCAGCTACAGGTATTGGAAACATTTAAAAATTTGTCCTAACTTGAATATCAAAAGAAACCACGTTCATCTACTCTTGCTTAAATTACCAGAAGAGTTTATTTCAGTAATTCGTATTCAGAGCTTTTAATGGGTGATGTGATTGAACCTGTTGCCCTACCTCAGAGTTTAACTATTTACTTGATTATTTAGAAAGATTTTTAAACAACTTAGCATAAAGAAGAAAGATATTCTTCCTTAATGTAACTTCCTTATAGGAAGCAGTAATCAAAGTCTACCACACTATTCCTTTAGCTGAAGACCAACATCAATTATACCCACCTGTGCAATTTCTAAGATCAGGCTGACCCCAGTATGATGTATAATTCTGCAGACCCAAATAGCTAAGGAGGAAAAATTACAAAATTCACATGAAATATAGTAACAAAGTTGCATACATATTTCATAATTCTTATGCAGGTGTCACACTCTTCTCAATTCACAACACTGCTAGCAATATGGCCCCTAGTGAAACGCAATACGAATACTTGAGAATGGTAGTATGTGATCAATTAAGCGACAGCGCTAAGAGAAAGCCTAGTTCTTGTGGACAAATTGCCAGCTGATTCCTATACTGATTTGACAAACTGCTTCAATGGAAATTCTGGTCTTTTATTTCAGGAAATACCCAAATGGTAACACAAACTATTATGCCCCTGTTATGGCCACTCAGGTGCTGTTTCTATAATTTATCCTTGATGTAAATGGCTTTGATCAAGTCAACTGCAAGCCATAATACCTCTCAGAAGAACATGCAGAGGAGTTACGTGAAGATATAAATTATGCCATCCATGAAAACTAGGGCAAGTCAATTTTAGATCTAGATCCAAAGTAAGGGGTAGATAAAAAGATATCTTTTTTTTTTTTTTTTTTTTTTTCCCCCCAAGCCTTACCATAGCAAAATACAGAATCACAGAATAGGTCAGGTTGGAAGGGACCACAATGGATCATATGCTCCAGGAACCTCCCTGCTCAAGCAGGGTCATCCTGGAGCACATGGCACAGAATTGCACCCAGATAGTTCCTGAATATCTCCAGGGAGGGAGACTGCACAACCTTTCTGGGCAATCTGTTCCAGTACTTGGTCACCCTCACAGTAGGGAGGTTCTCCCTCATACTCAGGTGGAATTTCCTGTGCACCAGTTTCTGTTTGTTCCCTCTTGTCCTACTGCTTGGCACCACCAAGAAGAGCCTAGCTCTATCATCTTGACACCCTCCCTTGAGATATTTAGAGACACTGATGAGGTCCCCTTTCAGTCGCCTCTTCTTGGGGCTGAAAAGGCCCAGCTCCCTCAGCCTTTCCTAGTAACAGAGATGTACCAGTCCCTTAATCATCTTTGTCACTCTGTAACAATGGCTTCAAAATTAAATACACCTTTTCTTCAGTTTTCTTTAAAGACAATCATGTTATAGCATGGCAAAGGCAGGATGGTGAATGGGAAAAACTTATTCTTTCACTCAGCACATGATAAAATAACATTATTCTTCAGCTGATCATATTTATTATAACAGCACACTAGCAGGTAATCTTCTACTCTAGGATGCACAGGACTAGAAGAAACTGTTAGAAGAACTTCCTCTTCTTTTGAAACATGTCCCACCAGTGCTCCATATTGGTAAAAGCTAGTGGAGTAAGAGGGAAGGAAAGCACAGCACAGGGCAGAACATAGTAATTTTTTTTAGAAGTGTGGTACACAATCAATCGATGGTATTGTGTAGACCACAAATAAACAATAAAGATAAGCAATACTGGGACAGTAAAGGCCAGAAACCTTAATTTTTAATGATTCTGAAGCTCTGACTTAAAAACAGTTTGACTTCTGCACTACTTAGTCTACAACAAAAGTTAGTCAATCAGAATCCCTTCTTGTACAAGATTAGGAGGCTGAGGAAGTGAGTTATTTAAATATAATGCAGGTTGCTTTCCTGTTTGGCACAGAACCTCAAAGCTGATTCATATCCATGTTGCCATGCTGTTTTCAAGAAGTAAGAGATCTGGTCTTCTCAGAACATGTTCCAGATGCAATGTGGGTGGATAAGACTCATATATTGCCCTTAATGGTAATCACCCTAAATACTGAGGAAACCAATTAATACTGCATCATCATAACTATGTTTAAGGTACTCAAAGGAGATCAAAGCCATAGTGTTTTGGTAATACATTAATGGAAGTAATAATATTGCCATTTTACAAATAGGAAATAGAGATACAGAGTCAAAGTCTTTTGTAGGTGTTTGCAAAGAAAGCCTACATTAGGGAAAATAGTCCTACACCTTAAAAACACAAGTTCAAATCTTTAAGCATAAGATTATCCCCACCTTCAATTATGGCTAACCATCGTTTCACGATTTCTTTTACTTTTCCCTGATGAGATGAGATGTTCTGGACTAAATCAAATGCACATCTCAAGTGCATAGAATTTTATTCTATTTCTTACACATGGGTGATAGTAGTAGTGGAATGGCAGCAAGTATGAAACTTTGGTTTCGGTAGAATAAATACCATTACCAAGTGCAAGGTCCTGCATGTGGGTAGGGCAATCTCAAGCACAAATACAGGCTGGGAGGAGAATGGATTGAGAGCAAACTCGAAGAGAAGGATTTGGGGATGTTGGTTGAAGAGAATCTTAATGTGACCTGTCAATATGAGCTTGCAGCCTAGAAATCCAACCATATCCTGGGCTGCATCAAAAGCAATGTGGTCAATAGGTCAAGGGAGATGATTCTGCTGCTTTGCTCTCATGAGACCTCAACTAAATTACTGCATCCAGCTCTGGAGCCCCTGACATAAGAGGAATGTAGACCTGTTGGAGCAAGTCCAGAGAAGGGCCACAAGAGATGATCAAAGGGCTGGAACACCTCTCCTATAAAGACAGGCTGAGAGATTTGGGGTTGTTCTACCTGGAGAAGAAAAGGCTCTGGGGACACCTTATAGAAGTCTTCCAACACCTACAGAGGGCTACAAGAGATCTGCACAGGGACTTTTTTACAAGGGGATGTAGTGACAGGACAATGGTGAATGGTTTCAAACTGAGAGAGATTAGGTTTCAGATATTAGGAAGAAATGTTTTACTTTGAGGGTGGTGAGATGCTAGAACACGTTACGCAGAGAGGTTGTGGGTACCCCATCCCTGACAATATTCAAAATCAGGCTGGAAAGGGCTCTTAGTAAATTGGACTAGTGAAAGGTGTGCCTGGCCAAAGGAGGTTGGAACCAAATGACCTTTAAAGGTCCTTTCCAACCCAAACTGTTCTGTGATCCTATGACTTGAATAAAGCAGTTTCACTCTGTAAGAAGATGCTATTTTTATAGTCACTTAGAACATGTATTAATTTTGGGCCTCAAAATGCCCTATAGAAGTGGTAGATGAGCCTTTTTTTCTTATCAATCAAGTACATACTTTTACTGCATGTACAAAATCTCTCATAGTATAGAAATCATCTTCCTGAAGCACAATACCAGCCAATAGCAACCATTATGGAGAATGCAGATTAACTATACAACCAGAAAGTCGCATCTGAAGCAACTCATCTTCTCAGACATTTGAACACCTACCAGGTTCTTGATGCAGTCTGAACTGTGCTCCCATGGCAAAATGTGAAGTTGGTCACAGTAGGTCTGGTATCTGGCCAAAAATAGTTTGGAGGGTTTTCTTCAGCTAAACACTTTTCTGTAAAAATTAATGATAATACTATTGTTAACAGCAAATTTCTCCATCTAACCATTTTCCATTTCTCGTCCTCAGCACAGCAACCAGTCTACAGCACAAAACTGTCTTCAATTTAAACACTTGGTTGTTTGCTTTAGAGTGGCAATAGAAGGGTGGGTAACAGGAGATCATATATGCTGCTGCTGCTCAGGGGAAACAGCTGAACACCCATGCTGCATCCATTTGCACTCCAACAGTCTCCACCTCTTCCCTTCCAAAGGAAGAGCAATTTTTGACTGGTAGTGGTTGAATGGAAAAAGATGACAGCTAAAAAGATATAGATTAAGGACAGTAGCTGGAAGGAGAACAGCGTTGAAAAGTGTGGATGATGGGCCTTGGAGGTCCAAAATGGAGGTCATTTTTAGCTCTGGTTGTAGAACATACTTTGTCATCCTCAAGCTATCAGAGGAGCTGTCAGGAGCTGTCCCAGCCTCTGAATCAGACAGCCAACACTGACTAAAGCAACCCAGACAACTATGTTCATGTTAAAATGATATCTTAACCACGGCTCTCTGAGATTAGCGGAACAATGAAGCTTATGGGAACAATTTAAAATCTCAAACAGTGATACCATTTGGAAATGTGTGATTACTTCAACACAGAAGATGCTTATTTATAGACAAGCAAACAAAATTTGTTGTGTAACAAAGCCAAACACTACTTACCCACTGGATCAACATCCACAGTGTGAAGTTGATATCCTTCTTCTATAGTTCGATTATTACTTATTAGCTTCTGTCGGATGTCTTCCTCTTCTAAATTGATGTTGTTGGTAGCATTATAAACCAGAAGAGCCAACACGCCAAAACTGCAAGGAAAAGTATCCAAGTGTTTGAGTCAGAACAGTAGAGGCCAAATGTGTGGAAATAAAAATATCTGACAAACTCTGGTTTTCTGAGTATAGAACAGTGTCATCATCACAATGTTACACATTATCTGTAAATTATTTTTAAATATAAGGCCACAACAAGAAAATATGGTTGGGAAATTTCATCTTCTGGTTACCATTAAAGAAACATCTCATTAAAAGAGCTAAGAAATGTTTTCAGCAGAGTTGGATTATTTTAAAAGCTATTAAAAGATGAAACCATAGACTTATGAGTCTATAGGCCCTAATTAAATTTAAAAATCTGTTTGCTGATGGCTTAGAAACGTAAGAGCTGATTCATCCCACCTTCAGAGGATCTACCTCTACATTGACTATGCAGGAAGACTAGAAAATTAACAAAGAACAGATACCTACCACTTAAATCTCTAGATTCTAATGGAATGAAAAACACACTTCTGAAGTTTTTAGATGTAATTATGAAAGTCGAGTTGCTCAAATGAGTAATTCAAATTTGAGCACTAACAGTTGTTTTGTACTGTGGCCCACTGCTACTTTCTTGGGCATAAGAAGTAGTTCAAAGTGCCCAAGTCTCTTTCCTGTGAGAGAAATAAAACAGTCCCCACCCTTGTCCAAAACCATAGCTTTTCTGGAAGGGAAATCATGAACAGCAAAGCAGTTCTAGCAGGACAAAGGAAATAAACCCACAGTGGAAGGCCCAGAAGTTTCCTCCTGGGACATAAAGAAACACATGAGAATATGCTGGTACCCAAGAGCATTGCTTGGCTCTGGCTAGTAGGACATGACGCCACTAAAGTATGGAACACTGGATCTTCGTGCAAGCCAAGACGTGAAAAAAAGGAAAAAGCAAACCTTCTTTAGTCTGTCTTCATCTTAGCCTTGCCCTTGGATACCCATCAGCCTGAATAAAGACAGACCTTTGCAGTGTGTGAGCCATTCCTGGCAGCCTGAGAAGCAACAGCACTGCCAGCACACACACTGTGATCATGGCACAAACGGATCAGAGCTGCCTTTACCTGCAGCCACCCTGTGCAAGAAAGCAACAGTCAGCTAAAGGGTCTTGTGGTCTACAGAAGCACAAAAAAACTATAGGAGTGCTTGAAAGGGTTAGTAGGGTTTTCAGGTACTGCTTTCTAGACAGACAAGGACTTCAACACAAAAAAAATCTTCCAGAAAGACATCCTCATGATGGCAACTCAGAATTGTACTTTCCAGAGGTGCCTTATATGGTACAGTATAAAACTACAGCTTAGTGTACAGATGTTGCTCTGAGATGGCAGATTTAACTCTCTTTCCGTCAGACATCATTCTGAAAACTGAGTAACTCCAGCCAAGAATTCTGAAGTACTCTCTCATTACTGAAATGGCATTAAAACAACTGGCATTAGAAAACAACCTCTCAGTCTAGAAAACAACAACAACAAAAAAACCCCCAACAACAACAAAAAAAACACCCACAACAAAAAAGAAAAGGAAATTCCAAACCTCATAATGAAATTACAAATGTGAACTAAATACTCCACACATTTAACTTTTGCAGATGTAAATAAATAAGTAAATAAATATACACCGACCCTGGTTGTTTGTTTTCTTTTATTGTTTTTGAACACCAACACACTTTTCTTTTTTCTTGGCATATTTACTGTTTTACTGGTAGCATGTTACTGGAGAAGAAAGATAAAAATGTGACCACCTGCTGGCTTGGCTTGCCTTTTTCATAGTGAATGTATTTTAGCAGAGAAATGACAACTATCCCTGGCCAGGTTGCTCCTGCCCTGCTCCCAGATATACTGAGTTCCTCCTAACATTTCTTTTGTCTCTGTGGAGTGTTTAACATATAAATGGCAAATAGCCTCTAGTAGGGTAGATATGCATTAGTAGGCTTTTGCTGTATACCTCGGATATATTACAAAGCACAAGTTTATTATGGCATTTATTTTTAGCAGAAGCATGGAAATTGCCTACAAGACTGCCAATTCCTTCAGCCCTTCAGTACTTCAGCCCAAGTCTCCTGGCACTTAACCATTTTTCCTAAAAGATCCTGGCTTCACTTGTCTATTCCCTTTACTTCAGAAGAGGAAAACTTAATATATTGATGCCACTCCCTACCTCAGTACTCTGGCTGCAAAACAGAAGTTCTGAACAGTCACTGCTACTGTTAAACTGCCTGTTTCAGGACTCCCAACTAACCAAAATGATATTTAGTATTCATAACGGGGCAGAGGGATAATAGTAACAAAAGAGAATGTATAAAGATGGATGAGGTAGAACTGGTTGCAGTTATCTTGAAAAATTATAGAGGAAAGTATTGATAATGAAGCGCTGATAAAAATAATCTCTTAAACCGATCTGTTACTTGTTTTCTGAGAAAATCCTAGATTGCAAGTCATGTATACTGTATAATAAGAGCCTACTCCATAATATGGTGAAAAAAATGTCTATAAATTTCTCAGAATGACTCATGCTAACTTCCCAAAGTAAATAAATACCTTTTAACTTGACAGCTGACGCAATAAGAAGCTGAGTGCTTCCTTCCACTTTTGTCACACTCAGATCCCAGAAAGAAAACATTTTAATGGCGAAGAACAAATTCTTGATTTGGGAAACAGTAGGTCTACACTCAAATAAATGGCAATGCTGCCATGTTCTGCTGGTATTTCTGGATTTGCTATTTATTGTGTGCCATATAAAAGCAGATAGATTCTCACAGCAGTAATCAATTATAAATTACACATTATCTACAGTAACCTGTACTTCCAGCATTATAACTATCGATATTAAAAAAAATAGACTGTAATGTATGTAAACACAGTGGGGATAAGTATGTTTCTCTTTTCTTTGATTGAAATGGTGACAGCTGGAGCAAGCAGGAAAGCAGGGGAAGACCAGTGTTTCTCCCACTTTGTCCTGGTCTGTTGAGCTAAGCTGGCTCAGAGAAAGGAATTTACTAAGCTTCACCCTCATCAGAGGCACAGGAGGCGGTGGTGGAGCCTGCACTGCCATGGCTTGTACCACAAAGCCAGCTTTATTCTCTGGCAGCGTGACTCAGAGCTATTCCAGGACAGTGTGCCTACACACAGGCTGTGGTCTCCCTGCTCCACGATGTGAGGAGCCTGAAGGAAGGATTAACAAACCATGTGAACCATGCAGCACAGACTGTCTTGTACCTGAAGAGATGTGGTTGATAATTAGCAATGCACATTTCTCCTTTCTGTTGTATGAGGCAGTCTGAACCAGTACTGAATTACTGTTGTTGTCAAACTGTTTCACAAATCACTATTAATTTCTTTCACAGTTAATGTTACTTGATTTAAAGAATATAAGGAATCATTTTTAAAGAAGCTAAGTACTCAGGGAATCTAAATTTCCACTCAAAGTCACCAGGAATGTCATTGCTAACTACCTTGGTGTATTTTAAAAAGTTTTCAGATGTCAACATTAAATTCTTTATCAATCTTGCTGTTATGCTGGGAAGACAAGCAACGATGGGTAGCTATAAGCCAAGACTGGCAGCACAGACAGGCCCACCTGTGAACAGTACTATCTTCTTCACATTAACCAGACAAACAAAAAAAGAGCTGACTATTGTTTAATTCACTCAGTGAAGATGCAACACAAAGAGCAGACAAAATGTTAGAAAACACACAGAATGAGACACAAATAAATAAGAAAGTAGAGGGAAACTAAAAGCATTCCACAAAAGCATCTGAGTTGTGGATAAATTTTTACTTGAGGTGATTTTGACTACAATGTTATTAAAATGTTCAGAACAGAGAGCAAAAAACTATGACTCAGCATAACACAGACATTCAAAGTAATGCCAAGGATAAAGAGTTACGTTTCTCAGGAGAAGGTGATGTTATAGTTAAAATATAAAATCTGAGATTTCAGGACACAAAACTAAAAACTGAAGCTACTTTTTGGACTATTAAAAATAAAAGTATCTTGAGCCTTCCTTTTTTAGTTAATGACCGTTGTAGCAGAACAGTGTTACAAGCACCCTGGTCATGCATCTGTGCCTGTCCTTGTGTCTCTGGGCCTTGCTGCTCCTTGCAGATCTGGTGTGGGAATACAATCAACTACGGTTTTTCAACAGAAGGCACTTATGATATGTGATAACTTGGTATGAAGGCTATTCATTATTACAGAATGTTGCAAAGAGACAAAAAGGAAAGGGCTGGAATCCCTCACATTTAACATCTTGTCTTTGCTGAAATGAGTTTTTGGTTACCCTTGAACTATGTTCTGAAACGACGTAGAAAACCCCCATACCCCATTCCTCATTCCCCAATGCACTACTTTCCTAAAAACGTCATCTAACAATGTCAGATCTACATTAAATCTAATTAAAGCCAGTGGAAAGATAAAGGAAGCAACTGGAAGCTGGACCAAGAGCAAGAAGCTTCATCAAGAGATTAAGAAGGGATCATCCTTCAGTCACTTGAAAGGGCTTCCCAACCTCCTCTATCTGTGATGAAGGCTTTCTTTATATGTCATGGACACAAGATGCCAGCAAGCCACTGTGGAGAAACCTCAGGATTTCTGCTTGGTGCTTTGTTAGTTGGTTCTTCAAACAGAAATATTATACATAATATATACATTATGTGGAATTTTAAAATGTTTCTCAGCCATAGTAAAGCCTGTCCACTACTGCCTTCAGTAACAATGAAGTTGAAGTTGCAGAGGGTAGAGGTGGGCCAGGTCTAAGTTGTTCCTAAAATCTCACCAGTAGAAACCAGGAAAATTTTTAAAACAGTAGTAGACATCCCAGATATGTTCATTTATAACAAGAACAGCATAATTATTTTATAACAAATAACTTGAAGTAATCTACAAAGAATGTAAAAAGCCTAACACTCACTCAGGACTACAAAAGCAAAACTGTGCTGCTCTGATGTTCCTAACTCCTGCCTAAAACTATTACACAATCTAATTAATCTAAGTTCTATCCAAGTGCATTAAACTTTACATTAGGAAACACAACACTCAAAAACATGGCATGCAGGACTCTGAATGTGCCTCATTGACACTGGTGTCAAAACTCTCACAAACTTCAAAAAGCAGGACTAGGCCCGGGAAGTTCTGATTTCTTCCTTTCCTCTCTATTTTCATTCCTAAGAGAAAAGATTTCTGTTTAGGTTTATTAGTCTTTGCACCACGGCTACCACTGCGGTTTTCGATTTGGATGAGATGTTTAACGGCACTAACATTAATGTTGTTTCCCATAGTAGAAGCAATTAAACACTAGAAATAGGTCAAAATTATGACAATCAAGCAGTGGAAGTTGGAAAAAGCATAAACTTACTCGTATGTTAAATGGAGAAAAGTTTATAAATTAATTGGGGCCTGAATCCTCAAAATTGCTTGCAAATTAAAAGACGAAAGGAGAAGCAGGGCAGCTGAGCTGTTTATTAAAGACCAATTTCCCTACTGCGAGGCAACACTATATAGTCATCTGACAAAACCTAGGATCAAATAGGGCCCTTCTGGGAAAAGGCAGAGACAGCAGTCACAGGAAGCTTTGACAAAGCTGCAGAGTCATAAAAGGCAACGAATTAATGAAAGAAACAAACACGTTTATAGTTTAACCACATAAAATCCATAAATTGGTTTCACTTTCAAAGGTTTGTGCAAAAACAATGGGAAACAGAGAAAGAGCTATGTCCATAGGCCATGCTGAATTCCCGTCTATTTCGAACAGCTGCCCTCTCGTTAGGAGATGGAAACAGTATGACCAGAGTCAAAAATGAAACACAAAGTCAAATATTGCTGTGATAAAATTCTGTCTATTAAAGTAGTTAATAATCTACCAAAATATTAACCTGATATATACTGCTGTCATCCAGAGATGTCACAGTATTAAAGGTGCTGATAATAATATGTACATTTAGACTTGCCACTCTGTCTTTCATCACCAGGTACACAAATGTCTAATAAGAATGGTGTACTTTGGATTTCTGTAGCACACAGAACTCAGCAATGAAAGGGCAACAACACAATTCAATAATTTTGTTTTGCTGTTCTCCAGAATGCAGTAGAGTTTAAAGTATTTTTTTGGAAAACATCTATTTTTAACGTGACAAAAAAAGCCAGCTTCCTACCTCCCACTTCAAGCTTCTATTTCTTCTCTGAATCATTCTCTCTTACCATTCTTTCTCTTTCACATGCAAGAAGACTAGGTGAGGCGACTGACAACTGAAGCTCCTTGATAAGGTAGCAGTGTGGTGAATTAGGGTGAAGCAAAGCAAAATGTATAAAAAAGGCCAGGAAATGTTGCTTTGTTAGTTGACTTTTTTTTACTGCTGTATAAAATACTAATCCAAAAGGAAAGGAAAACAAACATATGTGATCCGAATGATAAGAATATGATTCATGAAAAGAGAGGAAAAATCTTCTCAAAGAGCAATTTTAAAGAATTATGATAGTGCCTTAGAAATAAGAAGGCTATGATCTTTTCCCTTAAGAAAAGGGAAATAAGGCTTAGTAGTTAGAGTTAAGACTAAGATATTAACTTCTGTAAAAGATAAAGATAAGGCTATGGTAGTTATGGCTTAGGTCTTAAATTTTAACTGTGGGGCGAATTTCTGTTCAGATGAACACGAAGGTAAATAGAATAAGAAGTACTTAAAAACTAAGTAAAATGTCTTAAGGCTGCAACAGACTTGTTCTTGACTATCCAAAATGGAAAAATAAGAAAATACTTGGATGACTATTCACAGAAATAAATTATAGGGATATTTATTTAATAGTAACTACATGAAATCACACTGTGAGCAAGTTCCGTATAGCCATAGCATTTCAGTGGATCATCTGGGCAGTGAGAAATTGCCATTACGTCCATCAGGTATTAAGAACTTCTTATCTTTAACTGTTAATTTTTTATTCTCTGAAATGTTACCCTAGTGTCCTGTAGAATTTCCTAAGAATCCCATACAGTAAGAACCGAAGAAAGTGGAAAATCTAACAAAGAATCTTGAAAGCAATAAATGGGAAGCAGTAGGAAAAAAAGGTTTGCTTTCTGGATCTTCAACTTCCTTGCAAAATCTAGAAACCTCAAAGACCTGGCACTCTGGTTACTAAAGCCAGGAACACGAAAGACTACTGGGAAGCTGATATTTTTTTTTTTTTCATAAAGGAAGGACATACAAGAATACGTATACTCTCAGAAGAACTAAGACTGAAAGCTGTTTTAACCAGTTTTTCTCACATATCTCTTCTGTAAAAGGTAAATGATGCATGAAAATGTATGCAAGATACGAAAGATACACAAAAAAAGGCAAAAATTTACTGTGTATATATTCCTATACACGTATAATAGGTGTAATTTTTGTTAGTCACCTATCATGTAACTCACTTAAATTTTTAGTTAGCCTTGTATTACCACAACGGGGTTTCTAGGCTGAGTTGAATCGTGACTTCTTTTTTTTGTTTTGTTTTCTAAGTTTTTGTTTTCTAAGTTTCTAAGTTTTCTAAGTTTCATTACATTTTCATTTCACTCCTGATTATTGGAGAACATTAATATCTTGTGTGATGTGATCAACATTTATACTAAATTCAGAATGATGACAAAATGCCATTTGACCTTGACACAAAGTGCACTAGAGCCTACAAGAAGATTAACTTCTCATTAGACCAGGCCTCTCTTGACAAACTTTATGATATATTATGAACATGAAATTCTATTGCCTCTGAGTTACTTCCCCATAAGAATAATATGTTATGAGAAGTAATTTAGTGGCATGTTCACTGTATGACAAAACGGTAGGAACAGGAAAGGGAAAGGGAAATTACTAGAATAATTTCTCCCTCTTCACCTTTTTTTTAGTAGACCAGGAAAAAGAAAAAAAAATCCAGAGGATGGGATAGTGGGAAGGGGAGAAGTAATCAGGTGTGCAGCTGGGCTGCTGCTAGCCTCATAAAGGATGCAGGAATAAGGATGGGGAAAGCTTAACATTCCTCAGCCGTCTTGGACTGTTGGTAAGACCTGAGGTATGGCCTCCACTTGAAAGGCATTGCTGGCATAACCATATCATTTAGAAGTGGGAAAAAAAATCCTACCCACATCACTACACCCTACTGTAAATGTAGGTCAAGGAGCAAAATAGCCCATTCAGAGACTGGGCTTACAGCTTACCAGTTAAATGGCTTTTGCCAATAAAAGCTGTCTTTCTGCTGTGGCTACGTGGGAAGTAGATACTACCTTTTACAGATCTTTTCATATCTAGGTAAACTCTGTAAGAAACTGGAAGCATCATTAGCTGCTTCTCATGGTAAACAGGGAATATTGGCCTACCTCTGAAATTAAAAAACCCAGCTCTTACTACCATTATCATGACAGTTCTCAAGAGTCAGCAGTTAAAGTCCTTTTCTATGAGACTTTTGCCTAAACTGCAAACAGATACATCCCATACTCTTTTATTGCCCCATCCTCGCAAGACTATTGATGTTTTGGTTTCCTCTCCTTAATTTGGTCTTAAGATTCCCTCCCTCCCCATACATCCCTCAGAAATCAGCCTAGTGCTTTCAAAGAAACCCCCAGAGGCCAAATTTTCAGGGGGTGTGACCCATCTAACTTTCTTTGGCTGCCTTTGAGGTTGTTCCAACTCCAGCGCCTCAAAGCCCAGCAGAAGTCAGGAAATGAGAGCATATGGTAAATAGTTTAACTCACACTAGTTTGGCTTTCAATTCTAACATGAGTTTTTAGTGTTTTGCATCTAGTAAGATGTCTATTAACTCAAAAGGCTCCAGTTAAAGAGAACAAATGCAGTGACAGTGGACAGATACCAGTGTATTGCACCTTGTTGCTAAAGAGAGCTGTGTGTGCCATACAACTTAAATATCGCACCTCTATTCAGTTCTGTGACGGATGAAACCTGAGCTCTGAAAAAAATGATCTGTTAAGGTTTAAAGCACATGAGGTTTAAACTAAAACAAATATGATAACCAGTATTAGGTTTCTAAGCACATCCAGAGCACTCAGCTTGTCAGCAGTCATATATTTACAGACTTGCAGCATATGCCAAATAAGAGACAATGAATCCAATAACAGACAATAAAGCCTATTGTAAAGCCACTTGTAATAGCAGCTGTTGCCTCTATTGAGAAAAAATCTTTAAACAGGTTACCTTTTAATACTTCTTTTTTCTCTTGCTCCCTCTTTTACGGAGCCTGGGTGGATGCTATAAAAGAAATAGATAATAATTAGAGTGGGCTAATTAATTAGATCGGGCTAATTCTCCAAAGGAATACAGCATAAACATCTTCCTCCTTAGTTTACCTGATGTTGACCACATATACAGTGTAATTCCAGTTCTGGAAAGTACGGTTCAGCTGAAAAACAGGAAGACATTGATCATATGAACAGTGAGATGTTAATGGGGCTCTTTGTTGCTTAAGGCACAGTTAGAATTTCACCCTTCTGCCCCTTGAGAAATCCCCTTCAGTTTTGCAAAGCAAAGACAACACTCTCAAATTTCAGTGAGGTGAATGTTGTATTACATGTACAACTGGTAGTGAGAAATGTGGCCTTTTTTATAGACAGAAGGAAATCTCTATATGGTCATGACACAGTGAATAGGTGAGTGCACAGGATACTGACCTTTTCCTTTTCTCCCCTCTTAAATTCTCAGGAACACTTTGATAAAAATAGACTTCAGGTAAATTTTCACCTGCCAGTCTTCAAACTTGTGATGATGTTCTTTTCAGACCTTTGTACTACTTATTCTGAGACCACAGTAGCTGCTCGGATTTCCTCTCAAGACACACTTTTGCATACTCTGCTAGGGCAAAGTGACACCTTTCTATATTCTTTGGCTCAGGCAATTTAAGTACTCTGCCTGGCTACTGATGCTAAGAGAACAACCTTGGCAGGTGTGGATGACTGCATTTCTGATTTGTAGATTACTATAGGTGGTTTCTCTAGCTTCTGAAAGCTCCAGGTTTATTAAAAGAAAAATAAAGAATAGTTTCCATATATTCATGATATATTTTCATGTAACTAGCTGTATAAAGACTATTTACAAATTGTGTGAGTGTGACTATGTGAACTGTCATAAGAACAGAGAATATCTCTATTCAGACAGGAAGAACTCTCAGAGACAAGAACTTCAAGAATCCTCCACCTGGAGGGCCCAAAAAGGAGCTTATGCCTACTAAAATGGGTTGAAAACCCAGACACTACTAGAATCCTTAGCAACTGACCCATGGCAGAAGCCTTCTGAAGTAGAGAACATGAGGATAAACTGGAAAAGTTTATTGCCTCACAAAGATCAGCACTGCCTGGCTTTTTTAATAATTTCTTTCACCATATAACTTCAAAACCACATTAGCATTTGGACAGAAGAATTTTGTCCTGTACAGTGGTGTTGGAACTCAGACATCTATTACTTTCAGTGAACAATTCTGATTTCTCCATACTTTTCAAAATCTCACCGATTATCTGCATTCCTTAAGAAGTGGAGACATTCCAAAATTTTATCGATAGAACTGAAGAGCCCCAGTTCGACAGAGCTGAATTCACTACTGCACAAATCAGTAATAGAAAAATATTTAGGGAACACATATTAACAGTTTATTTGGCAGCCTGGTTTTTTCCTTTTCCAACTGATAACACTGATGCACTGGCTTCATATATATAATCACATAAGAAAGAAAACTTACCCATTCTGCAATGACGTCATGTACTTTTGACACTGAGTTGGAGTTGGAACTAAAGACAGTTATAGATATCCTGTAGAATAGCCCACCTGTCCATTAAAAACAGTATTATAATGTTAGAAACTGAGAAAATGTACCTTTCTAATAATGAGACTTTAGTTTCATGATTAATATAAAGATTAGGCTGAACCTCATATACAAGGACACCTCAGGCTCTTGTTGGCATTATAAAGTTTAAAGTGAACGAGGCCTGCAGGGACCATTCTCACTAGTCCTGTTGATTTTGACAAGAGTTCCCTCCCCTTTCATATTTTCAGAGACATTTGAAATGTGACATGGAAATTCACAGACAACGTATATAAAAATATTATTTTGCATATACCTCTAATGTGGTGTGTAAAAGCAATATTGTAAAAGTGCCACGAATTAAAAAACTATTATAATTAATGAAATTTGTAAAAGCAGATAAATACTGCTCTAAGTCATATTGTTATAATTCAGAATTGAATCACTGAAGGTTACATTTAAAACTTTGTGAGAGCAGATGAAACTCATCAATTAAAACTAACAAATTAACTGAGGACATTGGACTAGGTGTGAGAAGTGATATACAGTTCTTGTTTCCAAAGCACAGTCTTGGTCTCAGGCCTGGTGATGGCCAGAGAGTAGATGAACTCACATTAGCTTTACAAAACCGGCAGCTGAACAAACCATCTTGCAGTCACAAAATGTGTAACACTTGGCTTGGTGCAATTTTATATTCAGAAAGCTGTTTTGAAATGTCACTGGGCAAATATAAATTCTCTTTAAGCTCATGAGTGGGTAGGCAGCATTACAAGATTTTACATCTAATAAATAACATCAAATCATTTCATGGTTATGCTGTGTGCCAAAAGTCTGTACTTCTCACAAGTCACTTTTTTTTCATTAAGCTACTAAAAAGTCTGTAAGCTCTAGCTGAATAAAATTTCCCAGGATGTGGGGGAGGTTTAGGAACTTCTGGATGAATTCACTTGCATGTATGTGCATGTGTGGCATGGCTTGGTTCAGGGCTGTTACCAAACAAAGTTGTGGGTCTTGATCACAGACACGTGTATTCATATAATCCTCTGCAAATCTTACAGAGACACTACACAGGACAGAACAGGGCATGACAATAATTATACAGAAATCCCTTTCTGCCTCCGACTGTAAAGGAACTGCTCTATCTTTCTGAATCTAAATAAAAGACCTTTAATTCTAACTGGAGCAAACATCATAATTTTACAACTTCGTAGATAACTATTCTACAAGAGCTTGAAACAGAAGTATCTGGAAAGAAAATCTGAAGCCAGCATTTTCCAATTTAATTGTACATTCATTGGTTACTATCCTATTCATGAGATAGCTTGAGTATTGTTCTTTCTTTTCAATATGGAATTAATCATATGAACACTGAGATTAGTATGAAAATTCTTCTATGATAAAATACTAAGGAAGATGGTTTACTAGTTACCTTCTTTGGTAAGCTATGATTAAATTTTATATATGAGTAGAATGAACTTGTTTTTTGATTTAATGTCTTTTTTTCCTCCCTTAACTCAGGAGATACATAAATTTGGTGTACACTTCAATCTGAAAATGTATTTTACTTTTATATTATTGCTGTGATAGTTTCAAATTAAAAAAAAAAAAAAGATGAAAAATTAAGTCTTTGGAAGTAGAAAATTGGACTTTGCACAGGTTGAAAACACTCAAGACCTGGATCTCATTTATATGTATATATCTCTGTATATACACATATTCAGTTTTAAATCTATAATGCACATGTGCTATACAGCTACACACATATAGAAAGCGTTCATTATATATAATCTGACACATTCATATATAATTATACATATATATTTTATAACCTTATTCAGATAATCATGCATATGGACAAAACCACCTCAATATAGGAATATGAAAAGTATATTTAAAATCAAACATAGTAAGTACAAAATAGTCAATAGCTTGGAGATCTCCACCAGATAGTGACTCAAAGCATGGTTTTAATGAAGTGAAAAAAAGAACGAGAACAAAGAACTAATCTATATTTTAAAACACTCTCAGGAGATTGCAGTGGTTGATAGTAAAAACTAAAAATTATTTCTCACTCTCCACATTAAACTGTGGAAATCCCACCTCAAAATGCTGACTGAAAAAGACAATATGGGTACAAAATTGATGAAAAGTAGCCAAAGACAATTTGAAAAAAAAAAAAAGACAACATCAATTCTCCCCACCCCCATCACCAACTACAAAAATATAAAAATCAATGAAATATCACTATTTTTCTTTAAATTCTGTCAGGCAAATTAGCTAAATTTGACTAAATAAAATTGCTTTTTAAAAAAATCTTTGATTTTTGAAAGCAAATTCCTAAAAAACATGTTAGGGAAAAACATTCATACAGTCCTAACCAATAAAATGTCATAAAATTATATAAAATATGTGGCAACCAATACATTATCCTCACAGTGTCAAGAAAGCTGTTTTAGAGAAGTACATAAATATTAGAAATCATGTTAATGACATATACTATCACTAAGATGTTACAAATTCCCTTCTATTGCAATTAAATTATTATTCCAAAACATCTTCAGATGTTAAATTGACATATATCTAAATGATGAAAGACAGCTACTTCTATGTTCATTCTACAAACTGAATATCTAATAGATAACATGATGCTGGGCTTTTTCTACATCTAACTAATCTAATGGCTTGATATACTGTAGGTGACCTCAGGTCGACACAAGCAGCCAGGGTCACTGAAGGAGACACATAACCAAGACAAACGGAGTGCAGCACAGCTAGTAAGTTGATTCAGTGGTGGGTAAGGGGTGCTGTTTTGGCTTGTCCCAGATGATAAATTGGCCAAGGAATGAACATGTGCTGAAACTGATAACTGATGGTATGTTTCAGCAGAAACTGGTGTTTGGGACTGCATGAGAGAGCAACTGATGGCTACTGCAGCAGCTCTTGTCAGAGTGCCTGTCAAAATGGTCTCTCTGTGCTGAATAGCAACTCTATGAAAATGGTAGAGGTATCACATCAGTCATTACTGCAGTACTGGATGACTCCAAAGTAGAAGAGCGATTTGCAAAACATGCATAATCAGCATTTTCAAAATCCAAGACATGGACAGTACCAATATTCAGATAAGACATTCCTTCTCTGCCCTTGCTGAAGGATCCATACACCTCCCTTTTTGAATCCCATTCAGAAATCCTCAATACGTTTGTTGGTCTCAAAACAGCAAAATCCCTTATGTCTTCATTATTGTCAATAAATTCTTGTTCTTCTGCCCATAGAGAGAATGTCCACTTGATTTTCAATGGAGTTTTGTCCTAAAAAAGTTTGATAACTTCTCAGTATCTCTGTTGTTGGAAAGCTTAAGTCTTCTATATCCCACTGAGGAATCAGGCTTGGAGAAAAGAAGATAGTTCTGCAAATTTTGTGGGAATGGAGGTGTGGAGTAGCTGTTAGGAGGTACACTGACTCTGAATTTTGAGTCTGCATGAAGAAGGTGCCTTAATTCCAAAGACAATGTCATTAGAACAAAGTCAGAACTCATTGAACTGATTTTTTTTTAAAAAAAAGATCTGCATCTATTTGAACTTCACTTCTTGCTTTATCAATTGTATTTGTTACAGCATCATTCTCTGAAAGACTTTGAGACTATGATGTTCCGTGTGTTCCTGTACTGCTTATCAAACTCTTAACCATGCAAGTAACCAGAGTCCCCGGTGTACTGATCAAGAAAGGAGTTTGGAAATCCCTTGAACCAGAAGGCTGGGTTCCTGAATATGCTGGAAGGACAGAAACAGGCTGACGCCTGTTGTTTAGGAAGGTCATGCTGGTATGATCACTTACTATGTCAATTCGAATTTGTATTTGCAAACTATCAAATAGCAATTTTTCTGTGGAGTTTTCAAGTACCTCATCAAAAGGACCTACCTGTACCCATACAGAGGATTGACTGAAAGGTGCTTCCAGGGAAAGAAAAGGAAAGTCAAAATAAAGTTCACTGCTGGAAGTCATGGTAGGGTTTGAAAAGTTCATCGCTGAGTGCAATTGTGATATTGTCCTGCCATTACTTTCTGAAATTCTTTTTGAAATACCTGGAATAAATTATCTGAAAATTTGTTTTTCCAAAGCTGATACATGACTAGAGAAATCAATTTCTTCAGCTTTGTGCCCTAATAATCTAATAGCAGATGTTTGCTGAAAGCTACTGTCAGACTTAGCACATGAACTAATGGACAGCAATCTCTCTGTCGGAGAAGAAAGTAGTATATTGAGAACCACTGATTTTCTGATGGCTCCCCAGAAAACACTTGAAGTGCTTCTTCCAAATGATGGGAAACAGTCCAGAAACTTGCTCTTAAAGAGGGGGGAAATATCTACATATTTTGTTGGAAAATCCAAGTAACCTAAGTTCCAGTAGTTGCCAACCGGATTCACGTTCTCTGGTTCTAATATGGAAAATGGTGACTCTTCATTTTCATTACTATCATGAAATGCATCTAAATTGTTCTCCAGTACACCATTTCTGATGGTCTTGCTGGGCTTTTGAAAGTATGGATGTTGTAAATAATGAAGCCAGTAATTACCATTAGATTTAAATATGTTGTCATTTTCCAAATATGTGTCAGTCAACTTGCTGATAAACAGGCAGGGTCATCACAACACACTTAACTGCTGAGCTTGTGCAGCCTGGCCCTACCAGACACGCTGACAATGTTAGTAGCCCTCTACTGGGTCCTAGGACTGAACTTGTCAGTTGGATGTTGGGCATAAATTTTGTGTATGTTGGGTTTCCACATGGAGTGTCTACAGAGATTAAATTTGTAATGCCTCCTGAGTGATGTTCCTTAATATACATAGATATTCTAAACTGATATGCACTGTTTGCTGCTAACATAGAAAAAGTTTTCCTATCAGCATTGCCTTCTATCATTTCCATGGAAAGATTTCCAGGTGCCAAGTCTAGCCAATCTAGCCTACTTTTTTGGAATGGTGATTTCTCCTCCATAGATTGTATAGGAAAGCTAGAAGAAGAATGATGTCTGTCTTCTTTAATGTCAGAGGTGATGTGATGATGAAATACAGTCTCATTCCAACAGTTCACAGGCTCCAAGACACGCATGAAATTGGTTGTGTTGCTGTTGGAGGACAAAATCTACACAGTTTCTTTTTTGTGTTTGTAAGCAGTGCTGCTGCTGCTAACAGGAGAGCAGAACACTGGTTCAGAGTCAGAGTGACCTAGTCCATCTGTCAAAGTGCATGCTAGCTCTGCATTAGGACTTCAACTGTGAAGAAGAGGAACTGCTGCATTCACAGAAGGCTCTGTAACTGCATCTATTGCATAAGAAGTGCCATGAAATGCACTTCTAGAATAATTCAAAATATTTTCATTTGGCAAATGAAAATACCATTCCATCACAGTATTGTCTAGGTTGTTTTTTTCTGTAAAAGCAGCCAAGGTTTCACTGTGGGTCTCAGAAGAAGCTGACGTGGACAGAGTTGGAAGAAACAAGCTGTATGGATTTTTTTCTCTCAGGGTTCTCATCTGCGGAGTTTTTACTGAAACATAGAGGCCTTTGTTTCACTGGCCAAGTAACTGGGGTTGAGATAATTGCTATGGTTTTGACCCCTTCTATCTTAGACTCTTGATGCCACTATGGTGGTGAATGGGAGAATTCAGGTGAATTTCTCTTCATTCTGAAGATAAGTGTAGCAGGAAGTCTGAATTCCTGCAGGTCTGTCTGCAGTAAGCCACACAGTTATTGGATTAAAGAAAGTATATGTAATGTATATATTCTTTGCTATCTGCTCTTGGTCTAAAAATCAGCTTACCAAGAGTGGGAAATGATGCCAGTTAGTTGAGTGAAAGTTTATTGTGCTTCTACCATAGGTGAATTTGGCTTATTTTCTTAGTCTTCCTACTTTTCCTTGGACATTTCAAAGCCACAGAAAGCCATAAAAATTGTCCAATTTTTATTCATATTAACATTAATGAGATTTGATTTCTTTTTCTAAAAAAATCAGAGTAACTGCTCATGGTGAACATAGAGAGAGTGGACCCACAAAAAGTAAACAAACACAACTTGCAAGAAATTTTTAATATTTTCTTCTCACTTTTACAGCTTACTTAATCCAAAGAGTCTGGATTCAGATAAATTCTTTCACATTGTGTACTGCACTGCCTGATTGCCAACATACAATAAATGATCTGCCAAAAGAAAAAATGCTCCAAGAGTTTTAAATCCTACAGTCACAACCGATGCATTGGGGAAAAAAACCTCAAAACCAAACAAGCTAAAAACCAAACAACAAAAAACACTCAGATTCTAATTTATTTCTGTGGAGCACACTGAATAAATAAATCTTAAAAAAAAAAAAATTCTTTAGGCCTCAGATGAAAATTACACAAATCTATCTCTGTGTTGTTAATAATGTTTAACAACCATCTTTAACGTACGAATAAATATTTTAGCAGCACCTCACAAAATGATGCTCAGTCTTTAGGAGACAGTGATATCATAGAATTTGAGAAAACCTCAAAAGAAATCCTGGCTTTAATCCTGTGCTAATAATAGGCTCATTTACTACCTTATTTTTTCCCTTAATCTTTCTAAATGAAAAGTAAACGATATCTGATACTGTCAACATTTTCCCTAGTAAAGTCTGATCCAGCTCTTCTTGAAGTCAGTGGAAAGATTCCTGTTGACTCAGTGGAAGTGGCTTTGCTCCATAGGAATGGTTCCACTTGGCTCCTGCGCCTGACTAGTGAGGAACAGACAATCCAAGCATACTACCACCCTGGCTGTGCAAGCGGGAGCCACACAATCTGCAGCCTTGAAACACTGCAACAGCACAGTTCTTTTCAGACCCTTTTCAACAATCCCTCTCCCTTCCTTTAATCTTTGCATAGGTAGATACAATGGGTAACACAAAATTAACCCCTTTCATAGAAGAGCCAGGTAAACATACAAATAAACACTGAGTTTGGTTCTATTCTCATTTGCACCATTCTGACATAGTCCAGTGAAGTTAATCCTGATTTATTTCAGCATAAATGAGATCAGAACTGAGACATGACCCTTGACATTATGACACTAGGAAAAACACACCTTAAAATACAACAAATTTGCTTTACACACAGTACAAGGAAAAATGTAACACAGGATTTCTTACCATTGTTTGGCTTATCGTTTCTATTAGTATCGGGCATGTTAGTGGTGACAGTGGGTGGTGTAGGAGTAGTAGCATTTACAGTAGCTGGTAATAAAGATGAGAAAGAGGTGAACTTGAATGAAATATGAATGTTAATAAGGTAAGACAAAATGGGAACAATGCATGACCATGTAAAATGAAACCATCTACACACAATGCCATAAATGTTAAATAAACACATTATTTTTTCCGCGCAAAGTGATGAATAGATATGAACTGAGGCCCCAATCCTGCAATCTTCACTTCCACTGACTTCACTGGGAGTTTTGCCAGTGTAAAGTTTGCAAGATCGGTCCTGTACTGCTTTCATAAACTCAAAATCCTCTTATGAGGGCTTTAGATCGAAACAGCTGGGTAAAGACTAGAAATAAGTTTGAAGATGCATGCACTTACTGCCTGTTAAAAGAATCATTGTCCCTACTCAAAGACTGAATATGACAAACAAATGAGAAACAGAAACATTCATATAAGGATCTAATTAATTCTGTCGAACTCCAAACTAAAAAGAGAACTGAAATCAGAGTTGAAATAGGTGAAGAAGAATATATATTTTGAAAGTGTGATGTAGGAGCTCAGCTGTACTGTTCCCTCTGACACCAACAGGAGTCACCCCAAACAATTCTGGAAACCAGTTGGACACTTTTCAAAATTAGAGGGGGGGGGCCAAAACTGCGAATTTCCCCCACAGTAGACTGGGAGGATATTTGTGCTAAAGGAATTCAAAGGTCATGGCAATCAATTTTCAAATAATGATCTGGGAAATAATTTAATTTTGTCCAGTAACTCCCAGGGAATGCAGATCCACTCACTGAGAGATTGACTTTTTTCCTGAAAACTCTTGGTTAAAATCTGATGGTTGGTATGGTAAAATCCCAAATGTTACATGGTTTTGGATCATTTTCACCAAGAAACAACCTGGAAAGGTTAAACAATTGTATTTTGGACAAGAAATTGCATTTTTAAATGTTTTGTTATGTTGATTTACCTAAACTTCTGAGTCTGAAAGTCATAAATTCAAGTCATAACTTAGAGAGTAGGTTCATGTTCAGATTTCAGTGAGACAAGACAATGAGGGAAAGAGAAGTTTCACACAGAAGCAAACAGGTTATAACTGGGAAAGTAAGCATATAAAGTGACACCCTGTAATATGAAAAAAGCTCTTCTCTCATGAAACCTCAGAGCTATATTGTCTGAGAAACAAATCATAAGGCTTCTAATAGATTGTATCTTCCAGTTAATGCTGGTATTTCCTAATGAATGAAAATATTTACTAAGCATAACAGAGAAAACAGCTTTCATCAGATTGTAGCTGATTTGGCATCCACAAACTTTTTTCCTGGTGTTATTGCACAGCACACAACAAACAAACAAAAAAAGAATCCAAACTTGCCTCTCAGTTTAGAGAAAGCCTACAGTGTTGACAGAAATAAACATCTTTTTAAGATTTTTGTGATTATTACAATAATGATGATGGTGCTGAATGGGGTAAATCTGATCTGGCATCTTATTCCAAACTGATGAACCGAACACAAGGGACACTTTACCAAACACTTCTTATAGAAGGAAAGAGTAGTACCTTGGTGAAAATACTCAGTTTTATTGAATATATGATGGCTTAAGAAGTTAAGAGAGGCAAGTTTGAAAGGCAGCACCTTTTATTGGGGCAATATCTTCTACTAGACAAGTTAATAAAGCTGGAAAAAAGGATAAAGCTTTCAGAAAAGCAGGCTTGTTTTGATGAAAGTGTGCCCATTTCTGCAGCCATATTAGCTGACGTAATGATAGTCTCTTCCTTTCATATTGTGCCACTTTGATGTAGGAAAACACTCAGAGCTCTTCCAAGACAATATACAAAGTTATTTATATGGTGGCTTTATTACCCTTTACATATAAAAAGACTAATACTGAATAATTGAGGATGCCTCATTTACCCAAGTATTTGAGTGGTAGTATTAGCACACTGTGCTTTGTGCATATGATGCCTGAAAATTACTGTCTGAAATCTGATTATGAACATTAACGGCATTTCACTTTCCCTGTGGAGACCAGTACACTATGCTTCAAGAACTTGAACCAAATTTACCTCAGGAAAATCTGGGAAAAGTACACTGAAGAATAACACAGATCCCTTACTGGCTTTCCAAGAAGAGTACATTTTCCCTTTTATATTTGACCTAATCTGCTTTACTTTTAATATTGGTTTTGAAAAAGTTCTCAGACTTCCTCTTCCCCTCTTATATTTTATTCTCTCCTGTCTCCTTCTTCCACCATTTGTCCAGAAAAGCTAGACATTTTTGGTGCAATTGCTGCTGTGATTAAAGTTTAACATTAAAGGCCAACATGTTATCAGCATTGTGTTAACGAAGGTGTTGTGGAAATGGATTGATGTTGTTCATCTAAAGCACTTTCTACGGAACTTCAGCATCTAAGGAGAACAGAATGAATTAACTATCCTTGCATGTCCACTGATTCACGTGACATGGAAATCTTCAGGGTTCACCCACTCCTTGCATTCAGCTAAGCTGACCTTTAAAGACACCTAATAAATTCTTATATGTGGTGATTTTTACATTATTAAACCATCACTAAGTGCTGTAGCATGTGGTTCATTAACTAACAGCTACTGGATTTTGCAGTTTAATGTTGATTTTTTAACCTGCTAATCTCAATGTATCTAGCCTCAAAATAGTTTATTGAAAAAAACCCTGAATAAGAGCCAGTTCCTTTATTTCCATCTGCTCATTTTTTATTTAGAGATGTACCTACTTCTGGTGGTTAACCCACTGGTTAATATTTTACTGTCAAAATGTGCAGGAGGAAAAGAGGTGGAGAAAGAAATGAAAGCAGTCAATTAATTCAGTTTTGATATAATGGAGGCTATTTGCAAAATGTATTATCAAGGGGGTGATCACATTTTTTCTACATATTGTACATACAGGACAACCACACACTTCATGAGACTATAGAATTCCTTTCCTTGCTATTTTTAATTGCCACTGACCCTTTTGGAAACAATAATAAAAAAGAAATGGAATAAAAAACCTCAGGATTTCCCAAAGACGAAAGTGTGAAAAGGACCCGGGCTTCTTACCTTGGCAAAGGCTTCCTAGGTTTGCACAGCTGGTTGGTTCAATTGAAGAAGAGGGAATTAGATATGAGCCTTTAAAAGAAGAAAGTAAATAATTTAGAAAGGGTTGGCTACTGGGCATAAAGCTGTCATGTCTGATAATATATGATATCATTCAGTGCAGTCCTCTTCCTAATTTCTCTCAGTGGCAAAACTGACACTGCCTCTAAGACTTCATGTGTTTTCATTTTCTGTTTCCACTGCAGGATCCTTAAAAACCCCGCTGACTTGCAAGTTACAGTCACTTATGTATCCTCCCATGGTTTTCTGAGCTTTCACCAGATAACATCACATTAAAGGAATGCAGTTTGCATGTACTGTGTGAAATGAGTTTAAGCAAAGGTTCAGTATGGCCATAGGATTTATGCAATCTTTGTGAGTAACAACCCCTGCCTTGGACGAGCAACTACACTCTGTTCCTGTAGCACGGGTTACCCACCACACAATTCTGAGTAATCTGCCTGTGACAGACACCAGCCAGATAAAAGGTAATTAAACTTGTTTCTCTGCCCAGGGCATGGGTGTGATTAATATTCTGGTATGCATGATTTATAAACAGATAATGTTATAAGTCTGTATCTCTACAGAATTATTCATAACAACAACCATACACTTTTATGATCTGGAGGCAAAAACAGGGCACGTAAGAATGGCTACAGAAAAAGAACTAGCACAACTGAATTAACTGCAGTTTGTGTATCCCAGAAGTTCAGCTGCAGATACAGCCACCTTTGCACACTGTGTTGAAAATAATGGGACCATGGAGCACTGGCAAAATGTAAACCTATTGAGAGTGTTGCCCTTTTGGCTTTTGCTTTACCACTTCAGAATCATATCAACTAAATGAGGTTGTCTCCTTCCATAAAATTAAACAGCCACCATCCATCAGCTTGTAAAGATAGTTAAGAAAGCATTTCCTGTGATGCAAGAACAAATGAAGCATGGACCCTTGATACAGAAATTGTATGATGCTCCAGATACCACTACATGCATTGCCCACAAATATAAAACAGAATAATATATGTGATCCTCAACAAGTATTAAAGCTCAGCAATTTCTTTTTTAAAAGTTTAAGAGATAGAGGCAAATCCACTCCCTTGGTATACTTCTTACGAACTCCAGAAAGGATGTTCTAAGTGAATGTACTACATCCTGCATGAGCTTTCTTCCCTCCCCCACCTCCAAATAAATTTGCTAATATTAAACAGTCAATATCAAAACCTACTCTAAGTTTAATCCCTGTTGTGTCTCATGGAACAATAACCTGAGAGCTGGTTGGAAAATCTGCAGGCATTCATATTTTTTTCAGTGAGTATTTAAAATAAGACTATGATTTTATCTGGTGAAACTAAAAAACACCCAATCCAACTTCACAAAATATTTAAATCAGAAGACTGTTGTATTGAATTTGCATGGCAATGGTTTGGCAGCAGGGAGGATACAGGGGTGGTTCTGTGAGAAGCTGCAAGAAGCTTCCCCTACATCCAATGGAGACAATGCCACCCTGCTCCAAAAATTAATCCACCACCGGCCAAGGCCAAGTTCGTCAGCAGCAGTGATAGTGCCTCTGGGATAACAGACTTAAGAAGGGGAAAAGTTACAGCACAACAGCCAAGAGAGGAGTGAGAATATGTGGGAGCAAAACTCCACAGACACCAAGGTCAGTGAAAAAGGAGCGGGAGGAGGAGCTCCAGGTACTGGAGTGGAGATTCCCCTGCAGCCCATGGTGCAGCCCATGGTGCAGCCCATGGTGCAGCCCATGGTGCAGCCCATGGTGCAGCCCATGGTGCAGCCCATGGTGCAGCCCATGGTGACGTAGGCTGTCTGCCTGCAGCCCATGCAGGTCCATGGTGGAACAGACATCCACCTGTAGACCATGGAGGACCCCACGCTGGAGGAGGTGGATTCCTGAAGGAGGCTGTGACCCCACAGGAAGCCCATGCTAGAGCAGTCTCCTGGCAGCAACTGTGGACCCACGGAGATAGAAGCCCACTCTGAAGCAGATTTGCCAACAGGACTTGTAACCCCATGGACTTGTATTACAGGCACTTTGTGTTGTATATCTCACTCCAAATGTCTAAGATTCAGACATCCGTATCTGCTTGTCATGATTGACTTTCTTCACAGTCAGTGGAGAGGAACAAGCACTCCTACAGCAAAAAACTTCTCACTTCACTGAGACATCTTCTACAGAATGAGATGCACTGACCTGTGGAATAGCCTTTTTGATTCAACTGTTCATAAACAGTACTGAGGGTAATTAGCTCTGCCTGAAAAATTGTCCAGCTGCCTAAGGCAGAAACATCCCACACTAAGTTAAATCTGACAGAGAAACTAAGAATTCCTTTCGCCTTTGGGAATGAAGGACTCGTATAAAATGCATATAAAACAAATGCAATTGCAGGCATGGACAGACATGCTGCCACATTATCCTTAAACTGAGTAGATCATATCCTGCTATGGGTCTAGCCAATGCAGATTTGAAAATCAGAACCAGAAGTTGTTTAAATGCTCCTCATTTTGCCTGCACTAACTCTGAACTGGTGTTCAGTAGCAATACAGTGCTACCATTACCTAGGCTACTTGTTTTAAAATTAGTCTGGATACCCAGGTCGTGTATGTATACCTTGAAATGCAATCTGTCCAAAGGTATGGCAATAAAAACAGAATTCTGTCAAGTCCTACACAAACACCCCACCATGATTGCACAGCTGTGAAAACAGTCTAGGGAATAAACTAGTAAAAGGTAAAACCAGGAAAAGATTATCTGAAACAATTTGCCAGTCTTTTTATGCTCCATAAACCTACTTGTAAAAGCTTTGTCTGAAAAACCCCGAAAATAATACCCCTTGATAAACATAAGCACTATTCAGGCACAGATATGTTGAGATCATGGCTAAATGCTTGGTTTGCTTTTTTTTAAAGTTACATGCTGCTTCCTGGTGAAGCATTATTGGAGTTGTGTGAAAACCTCTTTTCTGCATAAATCCTTTCATTGCTGTCAAATGAAGCCTGATCAGAGTCAGCTCCCAAACATTAGTGGTTTATTCATGGTTGATAGTCTGACTCATCAACTCTCCTGTTGAAGGGTGGTTTTACAAAGAAGCTTTTACTCAAGGAGAAGAAGGGAAGAAAATTCTAACAATTTAATCTCTGGGATTAGTAACCATCTTTGAAATGGTATTGCATCCAGTATTTTCTTTTAGGAAATACTCTGGCTCAGGAAAGCCTTTATCACAGAGGGTGATTTAACATCTAAGAAAGAAGAAGACTGACTAATGAGTTAGTTTTCTGATAGGCTGATTTAGAGGAAATAACAATGCTTATAGGTGGATACATTTCAAGAGACTTATACAGACTTCTGGGCTTAAAGTAGAAACACTAATATACTTTTTCTAAAACAGTGATCTGCTGGACACTGACATCCCAAGGAATAAAGCTGTGCAATGAAACTAAGTCTACTGTTTCTATGACCACAGCTGTGATATTACACTTGTGACACAGGGCTGTACAGTCTTTAACAGAAAGAAGAACAAGACCCCTACTTCAGTCAAAATTAAATGAGACTGCAGCTTCTACAGAGGTCTTGGTAGGTTGTTTGGTAAAAGTGTTATGGTAGTCATCATGGTATAACAGTGTAAGAGGAGTAAGATTTTCTGGAAAGTTATTCTTTATGTGATCAGTTCATACTCATGAAATAGAAACAATTTGTTGTCCAGAACGCCTTTATCAGTCATAGTCAGATCAGTCTCTTCTTTGTTCTGGTAGAAGGCTGAAAGTATCTCGTTGCTTGTGGTTTTATAGAAGTGTTGCTTAACTTTTTTTAGCAGAGGCACGCTGAGATCTGTCTCAGTGGGTCTAACTGTGATTGTGTGTCACGCTTTCATTTGAGAAAAATAAAGCAAGCAAGATAGCTTTTTTAGCCACCTTAATCCCTCATGAACTACCAAATACAGAAACTAGCATGTCTTAATGGTGCCAGCTTCTGTTCTAAACCAAGGACTCTCTTAGTGCTGACAGATGCTCTGTCAGGAGATGTTTATACTGACACTTCTTAAACTGTGTTTAAACCAGTAAGTAATAAGATGTCAGAGAAGCAAGAAGGTAAAATTGGAGAGGGCATGAGATGCAAAGTGACCTCACGTGGTTTAGAAAGAAGCAATATCTGTAACTGTTTACTTTGGGTTTTTGGCTTTTGTTTTTATCAACATGTATTCATTATTATTGGAGAGCTCAAACTCTATGGCATAGAGTTTGATAGCAGCTGATTTTTACAAGCATAATATATATGTGTATAGGCTGTTCCTGATCATCGTTCAGATTTTCCACTATGCATTTTATAATTATCTAAATATCATAAAGCTATTAAGCAAAACATGTTTTAAAAAATTATTATTGTTATTATTATTATTATTTTATTCATTACTTATAGGTTATTATTATTTTTCTTCCAAAGTAACAAAGAGTTTTCAGCCTTGATTTTTTTTTCATCCCAGTAGAAAACTGTCAACCAGCTTTAAAAACAAAGACATATACAAAAGTTACACCTGGACACTTACAAGAATCAAGTGTCTGAGCCATGAAATGAGAACAGGTTGGACAATGTACTGAATTTATCTCTAGAGTAATCTACAGGAAAAAAGACCTTCAGTAATTACCAATTAAAAGAAGGACTGATAATATATCATCAGGGAGACAAAATCTGATGATTTTGATCTAAAACTCTTCCTTCCTGTCTGCCTCCTCTAATTTAATATTTTCTTCTACTTTCCTGTCTCATATGAATTGTTGTTTTGTCACTGATTTTGTTGGCTCTGTACACGCAGCACAAGCCTACCAAGCGCTCCCCTGGCTAATCAAAGGGTGAAAGGGCAGGTACAAAAATATTTAGTAATTAGTTAACATACTTTTTTTTTCTCCAGAGACCACTGTAATCTTACTTGGGGCTAGCAGGTAGTTGCAGTTATCTCCCTTTTGTATAAGCCAATAAGGAGTATTTAGGAAAAACTCTCATCTGCATATCATTTAAAGCAGAAACTCAATATACTTAGGGGACTTGTTCTTTTCCTTTAAGGAATCAACTCTATACTCTTTCAAAGCCTCTGTGTATGGTAAGAGTTGAGCTAAAGTCTAAGAAAGGAGAGACCTAGCTATTTTACTTTCACAGGAATGCTCTCATTTTTTTCCATCTTGGTATATGATATGTTCAGCACAATGCAGAAGTGTGGGGGGAAAATAAGCAAAAAAGTTTTGGCAAGGCATACTCACCACAACTCAAATTGTTTTCTGCTTTCAGTGCTGAAGTTGGAATACTCCAGAATTCATTTTCCCAGTCTACAATGTTTCCTTTCACATCGCAGCTAAGGTTGGCCAGTGTTTGTGCATTCATGGTGAAATTCCAGAGGCGGAAGTTGTAAATGTCTCCATTTAGAGAGCTCATTTCATTGCTGTTAGAGCCCAGCACCAGCCTCCCGTTTCCAGGGATAACTTTGTCAAAGATACCTGGACAGTAGACTCTATGATAGGTGCTTTTGGCATATATACCTATAGTCCCTGAGAAGCTGTCCCATACAACACAGAGCTGTTGAAAGGTTCCTGTGAAAAACTCTGCATTTCGGGGCAGTGCCTTCTCAAGGATGCACTGTGTGCCTGAGATGGTCAGAAAATGGCCTTTTGTAGTCTTCCCGAAGCTGAAGAATTCTGTCGACAATGCATCAGTGTAAGAGAAAACCTTCCAGTCGTCGTTGTCATCGCTGTTGCCTTTGGTTGCTTCAAAGCACAGCGTAAACTGGCTCAGATCTGGCACTGAGACAGTCTCTGCCACAGAAACAGCATCGATGTCGGGAACCTGGGGAATGATGACTTTCTGATTTCTCAGAGACACAGCGACTAGAAACAAGAGCAGATGAGTAAATTAACAAAAAAAAATTTCATCGTAAATAAATACAGGCAGACTGGCAGTGGGGTTTAAAGTAAGATTCATTAAATCAAACATTCATCGGGTGGTTTTTATCACTGTAATACATCAATAGCACACACCAAGGGGAATTAGACTTAGCAGTGCACTCTGCTAAAAATATGCAGAGATCCTTTCAATGGCACAGAAAACACTGTTAACAGCTAAAACCCCCTATGTTGCATTAAGAACAATATTAGGACATATTACTTACTAACTTCCAATTCTGTTTCAGCTCACTTTATAAAAATTACTACTCATTCATTGACTAAGGATGCATTAGGCTAAACCAGTTATCTGAAAAAAACAGTATGACTTGCTTTAAGATACATTATTTTAATTACTTGTCTGCATGACTGTATTACACCAGTGAAGTTCAGGCCTTGTTTCTTTTAATTATCTCAGTATAAGAAAGTTGCCATTACATTCCTTGGCAAACTGAAGCCTTTTGCTCCTGAATTCACCTAATGGCTTTCTGCAAAGCATTAGGCATCTTCTAATTTTGTCCCCAGCAGCTTTCTTGTTGAATACTGCAATCGTGTGTTCATGAATATTCATATCCAAGCTGTTCACTGTTTGCTATCAGCTGGGTCAGCAGTTTTGGATTTTGCACAAGTATCTAGAAATGTCTGTTCCTCCTGTAAATTATGTACTGTTGTAAAGGTATTTAGACATGGGCAGAATTGCTGTCTCTAATTGTTATTAAGTATTCTCACTTGCATGGACAAAATGGCAGTCACCAAATGTGAGAAAAGGTATCTCATGACATATGCTTTTTCTCCATGAGTACATCAATGACAATTCTGTTCACCCTATTTTGGAGATCATTAGTTTTCAAAATCAAATGTCAATATGCACAGTTTTATATTTATGGCAGCAAAATTCTTCTAGCAAATTTCTTCACAGAATTAAGTTTCAGGCTATCAGACATGCAAAGACAGTCAAGATTGCAGGAGCTCCTGGTTTTACTTCTGGCTCCACAGTTTTTTGTCAGACCATATCTCCTCCTACACATCTTCACAGCATGTATGCTGGAAGTGAAACTCTGTTGCTGCACCTGAAGGATAACTGCCACAGTAGTGAATTTCTAGTCTCCTCTGGGATTTTTCAGTGATGTCACAACTCTTACACTCATTACCACAACTTCTGTCTTCTCAGAATGTAATATAAACCTTTTTAACATGAAAGGGTGAGACAGGTGGGAAGGGTGACAGTCATATCATAGTTGGGAAAAGATGCAGATATATGGGGTATAAGGATTCTGTGTTGCCTATGGTACTGCAAGTTCCTTTTGCCAACCAAGACACAGCTGCTTGCAAAGACCGAGCTCTAAACTACCATATTTGGACATACATAAGGACATAATTTGACCAATATATTACATACTAAAAGAACATAAAGCATTGCTCACTATCCGCCAACCCAGCAACTGCAGAATGAGAGAGAAGAGAGAAAAATACTGGGCTTTTATAGTTACTGGATTTACTTCATAGATTTATTTTTCTTCCCAAGGGAAAAAGTATGTTGTAACAATTTTATAGATAGAAAATGTGTTCAACTCTCCATTGAAAACAGGGGCACTTTTTTAGTGGGGTAATTATACTGTAAGCTCCTTTACATAACATGGAAAGTGATCCAGAAGAAGTATAAGGATTCAAGACTTGGAAAATAAGAAAGCTTATTCATATGAGCACTATCCAGCCTGTGTTAGAGTGGTCAGGAAAGTTGTGGACCGCCTGGTCACATTTAAACAGTATAGAAAGAGAAATAAACAGGGAGGGTATTGCTCCCATACTGAAGAAATGTCCTCAACTCTGCTGTATGAAAGGGCAAAAATGAAAAGTATTTTGTCCACATGAAGAAAACAGAATCCTGTGCAAATTTCTTTCCTGATTGCAGTTGTACACTCGGTCATCATGCTGATGAATTTCAGATGTTAGTACTGGAGAAACTGCTTATTATTATTACTATACACATATTCTTGAAATATTCATCCAAGTGTTTATACTACTTTCAGAATTATGTTAAATTGTTTCTCTTAGGGAGATAACTGTATTAGAATGGGCATGTGTTTTTCTGACATATTGCTATTTTCTCATGAAGAATGTACAAAAAACTTTACTTGCATCTCACTATCCCACATCTCATACACTCCTTTATGCAGAAGCAAGCCAGGAGTCCCTAGACTGTACTTTACCATCCCTTGCAAGAAAAACTGATTTCCTGTCAGCTGATGGGCTTTTCAGCATGGTTCAGTGCTTGATTGGTACCTTCATCTGCCCTGTCACTGATGCTGGAAGAAATGTGTCAAATTCAATGAGGTCTGTAAAACTCTACATATCAAATGCCTGTTTGAGAATGTTTTGTTACTACCTCAGTGAATTGTGCTTTTAATCCAGGCTACTGCAGTACTACTCAACTGTATACTAATTTGACATTGTCTCAAGCATTTCTATGCTAGCAGCCATCTCTTAGCTCTCTGCCCTCCCCTTTTGGCAACTGAGTGACTTTTACTGACTAGTGGAGCTATTATTTATGCAGTTACCTGTTTTTAGAAAATTATTTACCATGCCAGTTCTTCAGCTGGTGTAAATAGACATAATTCCCCTAAGACTGGCAAAGCTGCATTTGTTTACTGGAGCTGAGGATATGGCTCATCCATCTGCTGTTGGTGTGTTGCAGTAGGTCACAACCATGAAAATCAAGATTTGTGTGGGCAGCCAACTTGCTATGGATAACGGAACACACTTTGCAAAACTCAATTTGAAACTTATTTGTTCTTACATAAAACTGAGCAGTCACAGAAAAGCTGTTCTATTCCCAATGTACTTCCATCCCAAAACTCACTGACATCTGCCATGAGGATGAGTTGAAATTTCACTGTATGTTGGTGTCGATGTCCTATTGTCCACATGCTTTTATAACTTGAAAAGAAAGTGGTACATCATAATACCTTTACCAAGCCCATTTTCTGTATCCATTTCCAGGTTAAATGTCACTATGATCTTTGACTGTAACTATCTTCTGAAACTAACATAATTGCACAACTGTGGGTAATAAGTAGAATATAGTTTTAATTTGCCCTAGAAGCATGTGGCCAGCTCTCCCAGCACCCATGGTCAAAATCAAGATTTCAGGTGAAAGTTACACATTTGGAGTAATGAAACCAAATTCACTGGCCTCAGTCTAGGTGCTTAACACAAAGCCTTAACACAGACCTTCTGAACTAATATATATGAAACATTTAAATACAAGTTACTGGTGAAGGTCTCCAACACTTTTACTCACACTGGGGAATTGCCTTCTTTTTCAAAATAAAAGGATTTCCAAGGCCATTTAATGGTGCTATCCATGAACAGAAGGCACTATCCAACATGGCATGGAGATAATATTTTTGCTTTCATAAAAATATGTTACCTGTAGGTATGTATGCACAAAGAGCTCCCTGACTGTGTCTGTGGACCTTTCCTCTCTCCATCATTAAACATAGCTGAGGGCAACATTGAATCTTTCAATTCCAATTGTAAGTCATCCTACCCTTACAGTGATAATTAAACATTCAAATATTAAAGAGGAATAAAGAAATAAATCACTTTGCATTATCTGACTACAAATTGTTTTATGATCCACTTGATTTTACAACTTCTTACAACACAGCAAGAGTTGCTATATTCAAATAGAGAAACCTTTCAGAAAATTTCCACTTTCAGAAGAAAACAGGTGCTCCTAGAATTACTACTACATTCATTTTGTCAGCATGAAAGGACCTCAGTAGAAAGAGGTATTTTCAGCTCCTTTGTGATGTTACCTTTTTAAGAACTGCAAACGAATTTTGCTGTCATAATCAGGCCTACTTGTGTTTTATCATTCCTGGGGGTTGCTATCTTAATCATTTTAAAATATATGACGTGTAATGAATATTTTAATAATAATCATAAGGAAGATGTGCTTGTAACTGAAGAGAGGACTGCCAAGCCTCCCTGCTCTGTGTTTTTAAGGCAGCCAGCCAACTAGCAGAACATAAGTGTGCTACGATAATGTAAACGCTCAGTGCAATACTAGTGTTCAGTTTAAGGTGTGTAACTTCTACAAAAATAAAGTCTACTGGTAGAATGCAACCCTTAAGTGAAATGAACAGTGAGCCACATATGGAGCCTGTCAGTGACTGTCCTAAAGCCCTCCATTTTCTCCCTTCTCTTTACCATCACACAACTTCTAATTAACACTTTAAATAAAAAAAACAAACACCATTCAGAAGCTATTTGTACTCTTATCTTCTAGGAGAAAAAGCAAGAGTGTCTTGCTTTTTGCAGTTTTAGGCTTTTTAAAACTTTTAAGAGCACTGTTATGTATCTAAGGAAGGGAAAGAAATGTCAAGGAACTGGAAAAAAGGTAGCTATTTTGCAACATCAGTTCCTTCCTGGAGGTTTGTTCCAGAGACTGGACGAACTCTGAGAAGTTCTACTTTCTGCACAAACTCCTCCTTACCACTGGTCATTTCACTTGGCCAGAGGTCCAGGCTGGTCTTCTTTCTGTCTCAGCTAAGTTTCCTGATTGCTGCAGGTATGCTGGCCTGAAGGACAGGCATCCTGCTTTCAAATCTGCCAGCAACAACTGATAGAGGCAGGAACTGTTAGGCCTAAAATCTCTGTATGGGAAAAGTTTTTCTAACACATTTCCTGTCATGTGCCAGAATAAAATAATTTTCATTCAAAGAAAAATAAATTAGTTAAAAAAACATACAAGAGAATCCTGTAGCCTGTATTCTGCAGTCCCCCCATCCTTTCCCTTCTCATGGAGGACTTGATTCCTTTGGGAAGTGTCATTCTAATCCTTATAGGACATTTCCTTCTAACATCTATAAAGGGATGAAATGCTTTGGTTTTACTTACTTCGTACATAACTGGCATTAAAACCTTTCTTTTGGATACTGAAGTCGCTTTTAAATGACACAATCATTTCATTTCCGGTAGAGTTATAGGATAATCCTTTGGCAGTGATGCCACAAAGATTCATTGGGCTTTCTCCATTGTCTAATGTCAGTGAATCATAAATGCAGCCTGGAGCTTCTTCAATGTCAAAATCAATAAATGTTAGCTGTATGATAAATCCATGAGGTGCTCGGATGATCCATCTGCATGCTTGGCTGTTGGGATAGTCGCTGGGAAAGCATGGGGAAGTGAAAACTCCAGAGGGGTCAGTCAGCACGATCCTACAGTCGTAGCATCCATGAGCTGACAATAAAAACAGAGAAGGCTGGAGGTCAGGCATAAAGTAACTTAAAAGACAAGTAATCATCAACACAATAATAAATATATTTCTATACAGAAAAACATAAACAGAGATCGGAGAAAGAAAGGCAGGAAAAGGCCTTGTTTCTAGTGGGCAAAATGCTGGAGGAACAGTACAGGAAAAGAGTATTTTATATAAGAAATCTTACAGCAAATAAATATAAATTATACTGCTAAATATTAATTTGTGCACAATATATATTTGCCATGTATATTGCTCTGATAAAGGCAAAGTGAATGCAACCTTTTTGAATTCAGAAAGGCAAATTCTGAAACTGCAACTTCAAGAAAGATGACTGATATAATTTACATTTTTTGGCTGCTGGTCTGATGCTGACTGGTAGCTATCTCAGCAGCTCTATGCCATGCTACTGTTTCCAGAGAAGTGTCCCTGGAAAGAGACACAGGAGACGGGTTAAGGAGCAGCAGAAGTAGCAGTTCCCGAAGATTAGTCATCTGCATTTCCAGCTAATGCATTCCACATCACCTAGAAAGGTAGCAGTGAGCTACTGGCTTTTGAACCAACAGCAAATCACTGTGTTCTTCCCATGCTGACTCAGCTCCATTGACATGCTTGTGGTAGTCAGGCTTTAAGAAATTCTTTTCCTGTTCCTCATACTCCTTTGCTCACCTGCTGTGCTCATCCACGAGAACTGCAAGCCCAGTTAGTCCCCAGGGTTGCATTCCTTGTTTGGTTTACATTTGCTCATTTATCACATATTTAGTTAGCATAATGTATGATATAATTACCACAAACTTCCTGCTGCTAAAATCTGTAACAGTTTGCCAAAGCATCACTGAATAAACTAGGTGTGAACTGAATATCACCAATAGATAACCTAAGAAAGTATTTGTGACATTTATGTTGAATTACTTTGCTAATATTCCATCAAGCCACAGTCCTGTATCAAGTACTACAAGTATGAAAAAAATAGGACAGTGTGAATACGCATTATTAGTTGTCCAAACTAAAAAAAAAAAAACTAAAAAAGTTTGTCAAGTGCGAACTACATATGGAGCAACTATAAAATAGCAATAAATGCAACTAACTTGTCCAAAGAGCCCCTGATGTTTCTTACCACTGCCTGGGGCCTAATATTTTTCAGTCACAATTAAATGCTGTTTGGCCTAAGCAAATAGATCCTGACTCTGTGAAGTGACACGCCGAAAAAAGCAGTTTACATCTGCAGATAGAATTGGGTAGTGCATTTTACAGTTTTTATAATTTTTGTTTGCAAAACACAAATCATATGGCCACAAAGAAGTAAAGAAACTGTTCATTATTTGGGCTCTCAAAGCCAAATGCAGTCTGGTTACATTAGAAAAGTTCAGTGGGATCTTTCTTTGTTCAAATGAGAAAAAAGGATTGTCTGAAATATTTGCAGGTAGCTTTGAGAAGAAGTAGCGCTCCTGGCATTGGAAAACTTGATCTGTGTAGTATAAACAGAAGCCTATTCCCTCTGAATTTCTCTGCAAATCTTTACAGTTAGAGGACTATGCTCACCTGCACTGCAACCCTGGTGTTCCATTTATTAACCAGAGAGGGAATATTTACTTATTAGTATGGTGACTCTATATCCTGCAGTTGTACAAACAGATGATGGCTTCATTTAGTGGATTTTGCACAGATAGGTATAACTTTCAGAGAACCACCCTAGATTTAAAGGAGGAGGAACAGGAAAAGCACGCTCTATGGCACAACCCACTGCAGGCAGTCTCCTAGTCCAGGGCTAGTAAGCCTTTACAGGGCAGAGCAGCTGTAAGACAGCTCCAGCTGGATCCGCCTCCCACTGGAAGGCTCACTGATTCACGCTCCTGCCTTCCTTATTGCTAGGATGAGAGCTCAGAGGGGCTGAGCATTTGGCAGCATGCCTCACTCACTCTCCTACTCATTCCTGCCAGAGAAACAAAAGCCACAGTCATGGGCAGTTGAGAGCTTTCCCTGAGCGCTCAGATGGACCAGTGGTTCAGAGACTAAGCTGTTAAGTGATGTAAATGCATTTAGGAACATGGGTGTTAATGTACACTCATTCATTCTTGGACACCTAATGTAATTTTAAGGCATTATAAAACATTGCTGAACCAGATAAAATATGCTACTTGTCAGTAAAAGTGTTGTTCTCTTATGGGTAGAATATTACATTCAACCTGAGACTGGAAAAGTCAAATTTGTCCATCAGAAAGAATACTGATGTTCCTTGTCTCTGTTGATTCAATTGATCATCAACAGCCAAAACAAGACTCATCTTTTCTATTCATCTCTCCCTTGAGTTTTTATCATTTCAAGGCTGTGTAAAAAAAATAAAAGACAGTACACATAAGAAAAAAATACTTTTATCCCTTCTGTCACTGCAAATATTAAAACAAAAATCTTATTTCTTTTATTTTTTTTTAATAATTTAATTTTTGCAGTAATGTATTCTCATTTTATTACATCCATATAGTTTTGTTGGTTTTACAGAACTAAGGAAAAAAACCCCAGAGCCTAAATTTAGGTAGGAAAATAAGTGCTCAAAACTTTGCATACACATAGAAACAGATTTGGTAAGCAAAATAGTTTACTTTTTTTGAAGTGGGTTGGCTCCATTTTGGCATAGTAGCTATTCTGTCCATGACTGCAATTTGAAGGAGAAATATCCTGTTTTCATGCAAATGTCCACAGTAGTAAGTAAAAAGAAAAGAAAACAAACAACAAAACTATATATAAACAGAATGGTTTTGAATGGAACTTTTTGCACAGCTTCTCATGAGGCAGTTATTTTTCTATAAACATCACCTATTTTACTCATTAAAGAGAAAAATTGCTGTGGCCACCTTAGGCTGTCAGCCAAAGCTGACAGATATTTTGCAATCCCATTGGCCCAGAGCAGTTCTGAACTATGGAGACTGAATACTTGTTGCAATACACACCACAAACATTTCCACGAGCAATCCAAGATATTTATTGATTTTATTGCGAACAAATTTAGGTATGATATTCCTGGTCAGGAACCCCACATAAGCAGAATCTGCTGACCTGTAATTTTTACCACCATAGACCACAGGAAATTCACTCTCTAAATATATTTTATACAAATACATTTATATAAGGCCTTTCTCTTTTCCCCCCCAGTATTCTTCCCCAAACCAAAATGAGCACCTCTTTAGACAGTGAAATCAAGCACTTAATTTCAACATTTTGTAAACTGAAAGTTACTCTTCTTTTTTTCTGCATCATACTTCCTATAATAAAAGAATAATTAAGTTTTTAGTGTGACACTTCAACACCACACTACAAAAGGAAATGATTAAAATCTTCCGGAGTAACTTAGAGCTTTCACCAAAGTTATCAAAGCAATTCACAAATGTTAATTGACTTCAGAAGAGGAATTAACTATAGAGGAAATGGTATGGAGATAACAGGACAAAAATGGCAAAACTTTTCACAGATTTTGGGTTCCTCAAAGAAGAAACAAAACTATTGATTTTTTTTAACTACTTAGTATGTGTACAGGGGTTTATATGTTCAAAGCACACTATCAGTGACTTGAAAATGCAGCTTGTAGAGTACTCTGCCAATCTGGCCCACTGTAGAAAATCAAAAAATGAGTATTTAATGGCCAATGGAAAATTTTGGTCACAGCAATTTGGCCATCTTTGATAGGAACTTGTCAGTAAAGGCAGGGATAGAATCCCATTCTCATTGTTGCCAATGTTCCTAACCATGAAAACATTCTCTGCTCTATGAGTCTCCTGCCAATTTTACCTATATACCTTTTAATTTCTAGGAAGGGGAAAGTACTTTATACTAGTCTGAATCACCTGAAGACTTCCCTAAAACTAAGGGGCTAAGTGAAACAGTATGTGATGCATTAAAGATTGCACCATACCAACAGACATGCACAACCAAACCTCATACCCTATGAAAAAAAATTAATTGACCATCTTGTTCTGCCTACTGATTTTGCCTCTTTATAGAATCCTAGCACACAATTCTACCACTTGAACTCATGAAGACACCTGTAAGCACTGAAACGCACAACTTGAAAGCAACTTTCATGAGCCAGTTGTGGGCAGCTGAAGCAACAATCAAACACAGAGCTACAATGCTTAACCACAGATTTAGGAAGGAAACATTCTTTATACAACCTTATCCCATATGATCATACTTATCTTTTTTTTTCTTTTTTTTTTTTTAATTTTTTCTTAAATGACTAACACATTCCCCCACACTTGCCTCCAAAATCTGTGTCATATTTTCTTCTAGTTTCCAACACTTCTCTACTTCTCTCCTTTCCCCTCAAACCTACCTTTTACCCTATTATGTTCTGCACTTCTTTATCAGGCATGAGTTTTGACTCCTACTTCTCTACCTGCTTTCATTTCTGCACTTATACAAGCTTGGAGAAGTGCCGGACAACAAGTTTGTTTGGCCGAGAATTTTTATAAGAGCGCAAAAGCAATCCAGCTTGTGACACTGTCAATTTCAGCCCTAAAGATCTAAATTTTGTGAAGGTTAGGATCAAAAGAAAACAGTGTCTCTGGCGAGAAAAGTCTGCACTTGAAGACTGTGCATTATCCATTTTGTTTTCAAACTGAGTTATACCTCGCATTGGGTCTTTCTTTTTCCAGCTGTGGGATGCAGCATTTTCCACCTGACAGAAGTGTAAATGATTACATATGTGTAGGCAGTGGCACAGGATACCAATGATAGTTTGCATGGGTTGAATTAACATTACGGGTATTTTTTTTTTAATACATTCAAAGGTTCCCTCATAAAAAAAAATGCTGTTGGATTTCATTTTGGCATAAAAATTAAATTTACTTCTCTCTGTAGATGATACAATTTTCATACGAAACTATCCTAAAATGAATCTATGTAGCTCTGGAATTGAATTTTCAGAAAACAGCCCAAAACATTTTATGCTAACTCTAGTCATATTTAAGTGGACAACAAAATCTCCCTTGCCGGACAGAATTAGGCCAATCCTAAACCACAGAAAATCTTAGCTAGAGTACCCAGCACTTTAGACATACAAAGCAGTAAAGAATTAACTACAATTTGCTTTCATGTTGACATGTGAGACCTTTTAAGCACTTTACATGCACTTGAAAAGACAGCACTTTTTTTGTGATGGTGATTTGAACTAACTAGGAGAGAAGCACAGCCAGGTGGCATGACAGAGGCATTTGTAAGTGTGTGGTGATGGCCAGAATAGAAAAACTGTACAATCATTTTCTGCGACAGCATGAAAAAAACATCTATTTTGATGAACATTAGGTGGAAAAAAATTTTGCTTTGTAATAAGCAATTAATTGCCAGGGGTTTTTTTTCTGTTTCAAGGATGTCATAACACAAATATGGCCAAACATTAGGTTAGATGTATTTATGACTGCAAATAGATGGGTGAATGAGGTCAGAACGGGCACACCTGCAGACAAGCGAGAGGAAGGGCCAAACCACCAAGATGTGGGTGGGCTGGAATGGCTACAGAACAAACAAACCCGTGTTATTCCAAAGAGACACAAACACCAAATTCAGAAAAGCTATCACATGGCAAAGGCTTCCACAGTAGCTTATCTTCACTATAAAATTCATTTTGATGTAAAGGGGATCTGCAGATCTACAAAAATATCTATACTCAAAGTGTGAGCGTATTTGCAAAGAAATGTCCCATCATTCACTCTGAACGTAAAGTAATGCTCTGTTCTGCTTACTCACTTGTAAGTTAGTTATGAGAGATGACGCAGACAATTTTTATGCAAAACATGAGCCTCTTCTGGAGCCTCTGCAGACCAAACCATGTACTCTGCTCTCTGTGCAACCCACACTTTGATTGAGTTCAGTCTGAGAAAGTGCAAATGAGGAGATATGACAGGTTTACTTTTGCTTCTATATTTGCTATCCAAATTCTAGAAGCTGTTTAATCTCCCAAAAATATCTTTATTCTACTACAGTATGCTGATAAAAATTAATATATACTATACATAATTTAATGTTAGCATGTATTGTAATCAGACAATCCTGATTCTTTTTAAACATCCAGATTTAAAAATAAAATAAAGTATTATCTCTGCAATAAACAGAAGGAAAGTAAGACTCTCATCCTGATGAGTACAAAAGTTTGTCCCCACACGTACAATGTTACAGGGCTGAGGTCTACTGTTTGGAAGCATCACTGTGTCCCCTGATTTGTAATCATCATATGGTACAATTTCTACTTCAGCATTTCCACTAAGTGCGCGCAGCTCTAAATTTCCAAAAGTCTTGAGCAAACCCTAGAATCTCACAGATACGATTTGAATTTAAGCACGGACTTAAAATTCAGCAACTGTTTAAAGTCCTCTCCTGCACAATAGTGCCTTTGAGTCCTGTATTTGAAGCTTTACAGTCGCGTCTTCAGCCTTGCAGCCCCCTCAAGGCCAAATGGGAGGGCATGACTCTGTAACTGCTGCCGTTTGAAAACTACAGGGGAGGCACTGCATGCATCCGAGCAGGGAAAAAGGCTGTGCCATCTTATCTACTTCTGATCATTTTATTTTCCTTTTAATGAAAGGAGTAATAACTGGACCAACATAGGCAAACACCCATCTGGGAAGTGAGATCCACTCTCAAACACACACGATGAGTATGGAAAGCTGGTAAACGTGTGAATAAATAATGATGATTGAATTTGGGGGGAGACAGAGGTTGATCTTTTATATCACACTGTAATGAAATAGTTCCTTTCAGACTTTAAATTTCCTTCCCAAATTACTTTCCACCTCAAGACCAGGAAATGCAAAGTTTAGTATGTAGAATTTCTAATAGGATAAACATTACAAGTTTCTCTGTGAAATCACCTGCATAAACTCATCAATAATATAACCAGCATAATTTATAAAATAAAATTTTATAAGCTTTATGCGAGTAAAACTTTACATTATTTTCCTGCAACACATAATCAAATGTATTTTGCACAGCATAAGTACAATAAAGTAGTAATTAGGAAGAATCTTTTGCATCTGTGTTATTCTTTGTTTGCAAATGTGACTTTTTTTGTTGATTGGTAAGAAAACACTATTTTAAGCGCTATTAAAAACTCAGTTCAGACTCTTATTCTACATCATTCCCATTGCATCATCTTCATAGTACTTCTTGTACCCAGCAAGAATTTAAAGCCTCCATATTCCTGACTGGAAATAGCACATAACCCTGGCAGAGTCTTTTATAATTCAATGAAAGACAAGATTGTGCTCTCACAAAATAATTCAACAATTGGGGTTTGGCCACTGAATCCAGGAGACAAAGAGAGTACTATGCCCTGGCCAGTCCTATCAGCTTGCCTCACATCATCTTTTGCTGATGCATTATGTCCTGCAACATATGCTTTAATTGGCTGAACGAGTTGGTGCACCTAAGAATAATGAAATGGTAGGAAAAAAAAAATCTCCTCAAAGACTAATATAGAGACTTATATGAAAGTGTAACTGTTCTCTATGAAATCACTTATTATTCCTACTTCCTGTTGCTCTAGCCCTTATTACTTATCAGTTTATTAACAAATTAAATTTGTCATCACATGTAATTAGAACTGATTATTTTCTCTCTTTTGTAGGACAAGAACAAAGCACTTAATTAATTAAATTGTATGTGGCAAATTGAAAACTGATAAAAGACAATATTTTCTCGAATGTTACGCTGTCAGCCTGTGGAACTCTGACCTGAAAAGTATCAAAGCAGGGAATATAAAATTCAGAAAGTGAACAGACATTTTTCCAAGCACCTAACAGGATCTATGAATCCCTCCAGATACAAAATAATTGATGAGATATAACTGTAACGAACTGTAAACCTTGTGACTTTTGTTTGAAATTAATCTTAACCAACTTATCAGGAACAGTATTAAGAGTTCCATTTTGCTTGTGGACACACTCCCAGTCTCTGGAACTCAACTGCCCCTATGGCTGCAGAACAAGGCTCTGGCACTGCTTAGGCCAGTCCAGACAGCTCTTCTACAAACCCTTTCTAGGCACAGCTGAGCAGCCAACACAGGTCGGAAACCATTCCCAACATCCAACCTGGATACAGCTATCCTCGTTTTTATAACTGTGTACACCTGAGGCACAGCATGAACTGGCCTCTGAAGCAGAGAACAACCCTGGGCATATCTCATTTGCTGGAGTAGAAGTGGCCATTGCATGTGTGGAGAAGGGGAAGAAGCCATGTGAGGCAGAGCACAAGGCTCTGTCTTGTGTATCTTTTGTAGCAGCAAACAGACCAGTTGTCGTTAGTTTTGATGTTTAATTATTACACTTAAATCTGGGAGAAACAGGTGGTATGGCATCCTGTTTCTAACATGACAATCAAGATTATCTTTCAGGATACACGTGAGGTCAGTAACAGTAATAACATACCAAAAAAAATCAGGAAGAGCAAAGCTTAATTTTCAAATCAGGTTAAGATTAGAAGAGCAGAAGTGAGAGTAGTAAATTACTGACTCAGGAAGCATTTACCAAGAACACAGGCAGTCGCCACCTACTACTAAACCCAGCAGCAAGCTTTTCACAAAAAAAAAGACAGCAGAAGCTGGTCTGCACTTCCTCTTGACACAACTATATAATACAGTCCTACACTGAAAGAGATTATGTTATTTATTTTCTCATAAATAAATATAGAAACCATAGCTTGATTATTAATCCTGTGTCTAAGGGACACGGACAGACTGGAACTTTACACTGATTGAGGGTGTACCGTGTGCATTCAGGACATTTCAGGGAACTCATCTCCTGACTCCTCAAGCGTCCTATTGAGCCCTCAAAGGAGTTACCCAAGTATTGACATTATCAGCACTTGTTACACACTGGATCTCCAAAACTTTATGATAGTCCTGGAAAGGTAAGAGCTGATGCTCTTCACTCTCCCAGAGTGGGATGCTAGCACAATACAGAGACCATTAGAGATTCATTGTGTTTCCAGATATTTTATGCTGCGCCCAGGCCCCATTTTATTCTGGAATTTGGTAGATATTTATTTCTGGAGGGTTATTATAGCCCTAAAAAGGCTCTGACCCCTCTTGATCACTCTAGCACAGATATCCTATCCCCTGACAGCAAGAGCTTTATCACAGCAGTGACTCCAGCAGGTTTTGATTGATCTGGGAAATTGAGGGAACCAGCCACAATAGAAGAAAATACACTCAGAGCCAGGGTGGGGGCCCTACACTGCCTGTTTCCCCTTAGTTGTTTGGTTTTGTGCCAATGAAAATGGAAGTGGAAACAAACACACTGACTAGGTAAATCTGCCCTGACCCATATGAGTGGAGTTCACACTGTAGACAAAGTTATGGATTTCCCCCAGAGGGAGGGGGTAATGTGAAAATCCTGTGTTACACCCATTGTAACTTAAGAATATTTTCATTGGCATTCCTGTGATAATCTTATAAAAATAACAGAATTGACTTGCTGATTTTGGCCTGAGTTGGACTTTTTTTCCAAAGTAACAGCAGTCTGGGACAAAGAGTGGTATTGACAGTTCAGTTCAGATATGCTGGTTTAAAAAGTATTAACTAGTAAGTATATAGGTGAATACAATAAGCACACAAGCTAACATGCATGCCAGTAAAGAGAAAATTAAGTTAGAGAAGGGATAGGGTGGGGACAGGTGAGGTGTTTTTTGAAAGGTTGATGCATATAACAGGGTTTTCAGTCTTGAGATCTAAATGTCAAACTCTATTGCAAATCGTCCTAAGTTTTACAAGAAAAATGGTCATCAAGAATGTCATGTTTTTGTCTATTCCAGCAGTAAGTTCTGGCTGCTGGCTCCCAGCTGGTCTACCACTTCAGCGTTATAAAGAGGATCCCATCCTCACCTGGAGTAAATTGATAAGTACAGTCAGCTTCAACAGAATGACACCAGTCTGCACAAGCTGAAGAGCTGTATGGCTAAGTGAATTCTTGGGTATCAGTCGTGCAAATGAGCGTCATGCTTATCTGGGAAGCTGTTCAAAAAATGAGTGGGAAAACAGCTGACAATCTTTAAGTGAGGTGTGGTTTGTAGGAACTTGAGATCCCACCAAAGCACACAGATATTGGTTAAAATAAGATTACATATAGGCCCAGGTCAGCTTCTTAGTAAATCTCAATCAGACAGATACAGATAAGAAATACATTTCTTCTACATATACACTGGACACTAAAGAAATTGTTAGAATAAAAGGCTAAAGAAATTATTAGAATGAAATTTCTAGGTAACATTCTGTGCAGTGAAAGCAGAAAATGCTGCCTTTCCACTAGGTGCTTTACCCAACAAATCCAACACACACCCAATATCCAAAGCAGTTTCCATTTGACCCATGATGTCTTCAACATCTTTTATTGCTTGTAAGAGGACAGTTGAAATGCAGAGGTTTTTTTCCCAGACTTCAGTGTTGGAATGTCTTTTCTGGCTGCTACTATCAGTATTCTGCATAAGCATAATTTTTACTCCTATGAAGGCCTCTAAAAAACACAAGGCAGGGGGGTTATACTGCTTCTTATCATTGATAAGCTTTATATGTTTAGGATATATTAGGATTACAGGGATCACTTGCAGTAGAGGTTGAAACTACATTTTGCTGAGGTTTAACAAGATACAGAAGCTATGCCAAATTAGTTTATACTAGAATTCAGTATTATAATACAATACCAAAGCATTCTAGACATACTGGGAAACACCAACTGAAAATCCATTTCATACAGGGCCTTCAAAACATTTTAAGCATTTTATTACCTCTCCTTTATACTAGTTTTCAAACTATCTAGGTCAGTATTATGTGGTTTACTTATACCTCAGCACTTTAGTATTTTCTGGGTCCTTTTATTAAGCCATTAACAGTAGATGCTGTTAGTCATATATCTGTCTCAGCTGATATGCAAGGAGGAGCAATGTAAGTCAAAATATTGGAGGTTTTTTAACATCATAAAATAATAAAGAGTTTTTCTATTACAAACAGAAATATTTTGTTCTATCCTATCATAGAAAATTAGCCAATCTTTCACCTTCCACAGAAAATAACATATTCAGTGTTAACACTTATTATTCAATCAGTTCTGCCCAGACCAAATTGAAAAGACATCCTGAATAATGAAATCAGGTATTTTCTTGTGCACTGTTAATATTGATGAGTGAGGACACCAGAAGGGGTAAGAGCCTCTTTGCTAACCCAAGTTTTCACCCTTGCTGCTTCATTTAGGGACTTGCTAGAAATAGTGCAGTTACACAAGTGAGATCAGAAATTACTTCTCAATATTTTTCATTGCTGAGAACAGAATAATAACATGTATGATATGTACATGGAAGATTAACGCAGATTGATATCTCTCATTACAGGAAAGCGTGTGCATTTTGGAAACTTAGTGTTACTTTGATCTCTCTAATGCTGTTTTTTGCTCTATATTCTTAAACGAGGCATTAATTATAATTTTAAATAATTTCAGTGATACAGCATCTAGCTTTCTTATCGTATGGTTTCTGTCAGATGTAAATGTGGGTAGGAATGGCATACCTAACTCAAAACACTAATTCCTTCAATTGTTGAATTACTAATTTCCACCCCTAGTTTGTTGGTGTATTTGTTGGAGAAAAGAAAATGTTGTGAACACAGACAGAAAAGTCTTGTATTAAACAGTGAGGTGTCTCCTTATTGCTTTCATTAAACTTACAGTGACTGATTTTTGAGTGACTATACCCAAACCCTTTTTTTTTTTTGTCACTCTGAGCTATGTGATTTATTTTTCTAACCTCCACCCAGTTCTCCAACTGCTCTAGACACTGAACTCCCACTGCAATCAATCAAAAAGTCTCCCTACACATTCCATTGCTTTTTCCAACTCTATAAGCTTTTTCTACCAGTTCTCTAAAGAAAGATGTTATGTGGACTTCAAAGTTAGGTTGATTTTAATCAAATTCATATATTTAACTCCTTGAGCTACGAGTATGTGCCCCACATCTCTTTTTGCATCTTGCTTCTTTTCTGAAAGCAAAAAAACAAATTTACAATGATCAAATCAGAAATAAGTAAGTGATTAACTGTGCCTTTTTTGTTAACTATGACCACTTACTACATAAAAACTGAAAATATTCTCTCTTTAAGAAAGAAAACTGTGATAAGCTTGACCAAGTTTGGCTTTAAAACCTCTCTGTTTGATTCCAAAATGCTTTATGTCTTGATTTTATTATTTGTTTACATCCTAAAGAACAGCTTTACAGATATGCTGTTATGTTTTTAAACATGTCTGCTACAATGTTAAACTGGTCTCTGTATTAAAGGCATATATAGCATTTAATTATGCAATACTGGACAGCTTCAGTCTCAAATACCAGGAGAAATCAATTCTTTACGGAAAGAGGAATTCTGAAAATACACTTTTTGTTTGTTTGGGGAAAGTTCTTGTTTCCACAAATCAAAATCAGCAAGTTATTCAGCTTATTATAAGAACAAGAACGCTTTCTTAGTCTTAACAGAACTTGCTTCATGTGAAGGAATTTATTTTCTTTTCTGCGATGGTTCTGCAGTCATCAGCATTATTTGGACACAACATCTGAAGCACTTGCCATTTAATGGAAACTGCAGTGTTCTACAATTGACTCGCTCTGCAGTTTCTGAAACCAAACCAAGCCAATCAACCAAAGGAAATCTCTTTCATGAATCTGTTATTGACATATAAAGCAGACAGGAAAAGGTATTTTGTTAGCTCTGGAGACACAGTTTAAGGAGGTTTTAAAAGATTAGGAAGTATAATGACAGGTGCACAGTGTTCCTTAAAATGAGACGGGAAGTGAGTACGAGACAGAATTTTATGGCATCATCCTTCTGTAAAACTAAATGAACAAACTGTTCTCTCTTAATAATGACTATACACTAACATTTACAACCAAGTATTGTGCCTTTACTTGACCTTTAACACACTGTACTGCATTAATTGCCTTATCTATTCAATTAATGACAGCCAAGTCCTGGGTTGCTTCCACTGTCTGAGATTATTTTTTAAAATATTTTCCTGAAATATTAAACTCTGCAGTTGTTTTGTATTCAACAAAACTGAAGTTCAAGCAAGCCAACATGTGAATTCATTTCAAAACTTAACATTCTCACCATACAATTTTTCAGCTAATCTTTCTAGCAAAACCTACCTCAGCGAATACCAGTGACCACGGCACTCTCCTTTTACATGTCATTTCCAAAACAATTTGTTATTACATTTCAGCTGTTTTCAAGGAGAGTCTATTTCAAAGCCACAGTGAAAAAGATACCTTCTTATTTAGAGTTTGAGTCCATTTATCAATATTCTCTGTCTTTGCACCTGAGATGCGAACTAATAACTATATGAAGGTAACTGAGTATCTAGAGAGATTTATCTGGACACCTCTGAGAATCAAAGCCCAGTTTGACTGAAAGTTTTCTATTGCTGAAATTCTCAAACCTGCGAAGATTGAATCCTTCAGGATCCTTAGTCCTGGGTCTTCCAATGATGAAGTCTGACTGAGATCTAAAATAAAATGGGCCTAATAGAAAGAGTAAATATGGAAGAGACACTAATCAAACCGTAATATTGAGCATTTGATGCTGAAATTCAAATAGTACTGAAAATTCCCACTGCTTTACTTACCTTTTAATATAGTTTTTAAACACAATTACTTTGATTCTGCAGGTACGCAAAATCTTAAAGAGCACAATACTATAACTTTTGAGGTAGCATTTGAACAAACAATGGTACAAGCCTAAAGACATAAACATACCAGTGTGGAGAATATAAGAATACTTCTCTTAAAGAGGGAGAGGATTTTGCTTCCTGAATGTAGATTTACTTTACAGTAACAGTCAATAACAAAAGTTAGAAGCAAATACTTAAAAGTCAGTATATTTTTACCAGGACTCCAGGTTTATGATTATGCAGAGTTAACTGCAAAGTTTGGAGGCAGAAGCAATTTGCCATGTGTGACAATTAAAAGAGCAGCAAAACATAAAGCATGTGCCCATTGCTATGACACACTTCATTACGCTACCAATATGATCCATCACAATGCACTACGTAGAGCAGCAAGGTGTTCAAACTCACCTCCTACAACAAAGAGAATGAAGCAGTGTTCTTGGAGTTCTCTTGTTGTTTTTTGGTTTGGTTTTTTTTTTGCCTAACTTCACATATGCTGTGTAATCTATTAAACTGTAAACCTGAGTTTATAAATAAACCCATCAATGACTTTTAACTCCACACTTTTAGGATTTATCTCAGTGACATTTCCCTGCATCAAAAATTTGCTTCAGAGGCTAATGAAGCATATCAGTGCAGTGTTCAAAAGCAGTCTGAGGAGACTGGCGGGAATAGTGGCTGTCTCCCACATACGCAGCCTATCATAAGAACAAAGTTAGGGTAAACTCTGGTCACTGTTGTGACCAGATATTCTAGATATTTCATCAAAAGTCTGGATGAACACTTCAAAATAGGAATTTAGGGTAGCAAATTTAAGGTTTTGAAGAATAAGATATGTTTAAACATATTAAACAAATTACATACATAAAATATATCTAATTCTCTTTATTTCAATTGAAAATTCTATGCTTAACTAAAAGCTTTTACACTTTCATCATCCTTTGCTAGATCATCTAATTTTAGGCTTCATCCAAAACTCTTTTAGCTCAGAAGAAATGCTCTCACTGTTTGCAATGGGATTTGGATCACACCCTATAAACTCAAACATGAAAAACTGTAATTGACAAAAATGGAACCTGATAGGGTGATCTGGCTGCTGGTCATGTACAGTTTCTGTCATAGAAATAAATAACCTACCTTACTATCTTCATACATAAAGTTCAATAGAAATATAAAGGTTGCTTAAGGTGCATAGCTGAAGCATTGCAAGATTTCATATGGAAAGCATGCTGCCTGTGAGTGACTATAATATCTGATCAGAAAACAACAGGCAACAGAGTGGAGAAAGTTCTTCTTATTAAGAAACCCCACAGTGTGAGTTTTGAATTATTATTCAGTGTGGTCCCTACCAGGCATACAGAATGAAGAGAAAATCTGCACAAACAAGAAGTAATCCGAAAAATCTTTCCAACAGCATTGCCCTATGTCTCTCTATCATCTGAATGCAGCAGGTAATAAAAACTGTATGACAACGAAGCAGAACATAGCACTTTTCCAAGGGGTAAGAAAAACATAAATACGAGGCTTCACCTGGGTAATGTGTTACCTCTGTGGAGGTGGCACCAGAAAAGGTGAGAAGTGGTCTAAAAACATAGAACTGACTTGTTTGGTGAGTCTTGGCTTTAACACAGAGTCACAACAGGAAAACTACAGCTACTGAAAATAAGGTAAGGTATAGCAAAATGACACTTTACTTGCTAAATGATCATACTATTGTACTCATGCAAGCATGGATGAGAATAAAGTAGACAAAGACTAATGAAAAAGCAGTGAGGGCTGTATCTGACTCTTCCTTTCTTCTAATAGTGTCTCCTTCTAATATGATAGATTATATCCTGAGAGTAAGGATATCCCAAAACATCCATCAGGCCATGGTACAAATAGGAATTACGAAGAGGCGTATTCATACTGCGCTGTATAGACTGGAACCCGCTTTACAAACCTGCTTAAACACAGCTCAGCATACCTAACAAGTTGGTAAGTGTTTCTTGCCATACCACAGTGAGATTTTTTTTTAGTGGTCATATTTCACTCATGCAAGTAAGAAAAGAATGAGTCATGAGTCATTTCATAACAACTCTGCAGAAATTAGTCCATCACCATGGCTGTGGGAGAACTTAGCCAGACTGTCAGAGCACAGAGGAACAAGGAGAGAGAGTCCAAAACCATCAGTAAGAAGCAGAGAGTAAAAAAGGATAGAGCCTGTGTAAACAGGAAATAAAGGAAGTCTTGCATTTCACACTGACCATAGTGTCTAATTGCTATGGATAAGAAAAATTAAACAATTCCTTTGACACTACCTATGTGCATAATCAAGTAGTTGTTGTACTCTGCATGCTGTCTTATCGACCTAAATCCACCTTACTATAGTCCTATGATTGCATTATTTCTTCCACACAAGCCACTGACTAAGCCTGGAACTATGGTAGACTCCTGAGGCAAGAATGGCAGAATTTTTAGGCAGATCATCCGAGTTTGGTCAGGAGTTTATCAGTAAAACTTAGTGACTTCATGCTTGCTTTCTTCTAGAGTTTTTTTACCAAGGACTCTCAGCTAGTAGCTCAATTCAGAAATAGTCAATATAAAGAAATCCTTAGGGAAAGTATTCATTTTTTTTTTTACTAATTACTTGAGTATACCCTAGCACGAAGTCTAGTCTGCAAAACAGATGCTGGCCAAGAGTTAAAGAATTATTGTATCTACTTCCTTAAGAGACAGGCTATTCCAGATCTTCTAGTACTTATGAAATCTATTAAATCTATTTTAGTAGCTGGCACTAACATCAATCATTGTAAGTTTTTCAGCAAAAGTTGCTGAACAGTCAGTGTGTGCAAACCAACAGGGAAGCCTCCAGTATGGTTCAGGATAGCTTCAGTATAGCTCTCCCTCAGCACACATGGAAAAGTCGAGACGTTTTAATACCTGCAGGTATTAAATCTAATATGAACCTAATACCTGGTCAGCTGATCCAGACATTAATTTGGTGTAGCAAAGAAGTAACTAGAAAATTAAAAAGATGATAGATGCTATTCAGACTTCCTGAAAATAAGTAGCATACGAATAACTAGATGGAAAATCTAATTTAAAAAAAAAAAGGAAAAATTAAGAAATCTCCTTAAAAAATAATCTGTAAAGTAATACTAAAAAAGTGTAAAAACATTTCATTATCATTGCTTTCAAAACCTTTAGAAAACCTTTTTTTAAATATTAAAGGAAATTAAAAACAACTACTTAAAACTTTCCTTTGAATTTTCAAAGAATATTTTTTTCTCCATCAAAACATTTAAACTAGCATTTTTATCCTGTCACTTTTCTCTAAAATTCATATACTTCTCTGTTTAAACAAAAACAATATATTTGGGGAAGAAAAATCAATCTTATTTAATAACAACTGAATTCCTCATCCACACTTTCCAGGAACTCCAATATTTTCTTTCCTCTTTGTAGTTTTCTTAAGTTTTATTGTGCAGCAAACTTTGAAATGAGACAATGCTGGAGATCCATCTGTAGTCTAAAAAGCTTTTGGGTGTGCTAGACAGCTCTTCTGTTGCTCTCATGACTGCAGGTTTTCCTCCATCCAGACAGTTCCCATCCCCTCCTGTAGTCAGACTCAAGACTATTCAGCCAGAACAGCCAAAATAGGATCTGACAGTATACTGGACTAACAGCAATTACAGCATTTTGCAGCATGTGGTAATTGAGTCATTATGATCAGGCTGCAACAATCACAAGAAGGAAAAATTCTTATAATAGCTCAGACGGTAACTGCTTGCATTATTTTCTTCAGTCTGGATCAGTTATGAAAACAGAAGAGTACTTGATGATCAGGTGTAATGCCTTCTTTCCAACAAAACCATTCAGGTACCACTTGTATCGCTGCAATGCCACATAAAGTTGATGTCATCCTGATCTAAATGGCTATGAAGCTGTGACCACATCCTCCAGTACTGAATCACATGCTGCACTATGGAGAAGTAATGGTGTCAGTCCAAACACTTTTTTTGGCTCATCTGGTAAATTTGCTTTAGCCTGAACTCTAAACTTAAATATAATGAAGTGCCAGCAGCAACTTTAAGCAGTTTTTGTTTACAGAAATGGCAAAGGGTTGTTAGTCAACTCCTAGATTCATCTGCCAGTTGTGACTCGCAAACGTTTGCCAGAAGTGTCTTCATTCATTTATGACTAGGCAAACAATTGCACCTTTTCTTTCAAAGCCAATTTTATTATTCTCTGCAAATGCAAACCTTGCTATTTTATTTACAAGTAACCAAGCCTTCCTGTTCTGAGAAAGCAGTTACTTTACAGGAAGTAACAGTATCAGAAGTTTCTTGGCATTTGGGCTTACTAACAAACCAAGACTAGCACAACAGTTTCAAACGGAAAGGTCTAAAACCACCTGATGTCTGAGCTAGCTGATCTCTTAACTGCCCATCAATAAGAAATTATCTATTTATGTGACCATATCTGAGTTGATATGAGGATATGCAAAAGTGCTCTGTCCTTCTAGGGAGAGGTAGGACCATTAGTCTCATAGTTACCAGATCTGCACTGTGCAGAATAGCAGGTTTGCTCCCTCATTGGTGAGAAAGAACTTACAGAATACGTAGTGATTTGCTGACTATCTTGGTTCCTTCTTCATCTTAGTTTATTTCTGTCTCTTCTGCGTTTCAGAAGAAAGCAGAAACTAATGTTTTCTTTTTCCAGTGATGGTTCTTTTTAGTCTCCTTCTCAGGGAGCATTACATGAAATCCAGACATTTGACACCTTTGTCAGTGTGGTAAAACTGTGGTCCATTTTTTGCAACTGAAAAGGTTCTTCTGCAGATGTTCACAGTTGTGAGGAACTACCACTCAAGTGAGCTGCTTGAAGCTTTCATTATGTTTTAGTAAAGTACCAGAAGTACTGCTCAGTGCTTTCCACTGCTTGTCAACATGATCAAACATATCCTATTATTTTCAAGTCCATTTCTGCCAGATGCAGTCTTAGTCTAGAGCACTGGGAGAGGAGTGTAATTACAAGTCACATATCCTAAAGATATGCTAATAATGTAAACACTTGTGAAGGTTGCCAGTAACTGGCAGTCAGGTAAAACTAGTTTACTCCAATTTTTCCCTCTAACCAGACCAGTGCCTTTGCTACCACAAAGGACCTGTGGTATAAGAAATGCTAGAATTAGTGGATACCTGGATAAATAAAATCTTTACTTCTGTAAAGTGACATTTTGTCTTTTCGACTTCTTGGAGTTCTTTGCAAGGTTTAGTTGTGCTATGCGGGTTAATGTGACCCAGTTGACATAGTTCACTTGGATATCCAGAAATTTGCTAGCAAAGACTCTCACCATAAGCTTTAAAGGACACTAAGCAGCCATTGTATAAAACAGAAGCTTCTGGCACAGAATTAGGGTATAGGAGCAAATGTGGAGCTGCAAAAATGCAAGAAAGTCACCAACAGAGTTCCCCAGGGGTCTTTGCTGGGATCCACATAAATTAAAATACTCAGAAAGTATCTGGAAAAGCAGTAGAAGAGTACAGACAAAGTTTGCTGATGATGGAAAGGTCCTCCAGACAGTGGATACCTTGAAGGCAAAGTGTAAAGAACAGAAAAATGAGTCTCATAAGACAGAGTGACTGGGCAATAAAATAGCAAATAAAATTCAACATAGATAAGTGTGACAGTGCCCTGAGTGCACTTAAAGCCCTTAATTGGCTTTCAGTTCTTGCTGGACATGCTGTATGTGTATCTATCTCTGGCCTTTGTCTGGCTGCTCCTGACATGACTTCCTGGATGGACATTGGGCCTGCTTCTTCACCTCACCCTGTCTACTAACCCAGCCGAGACATGGTGAGACTGTGCCTAGTCAGGGAGAACTCTGTGCTGGGGTCAGCCTGGCTTCCAGATCCTCCTCCATCATGGACAACCCAGATCCTACTGCTCCCAGCCAGGTGACAGCTGGGTATCCCAGGCTGGGTTCAATGAACCTGTTGAGCCACAGGCAGAAAAGGTATGGGTGTGGGTCCTGGGTGGGGATAGTCAGGGCAAGAGAGGGAGTAGACAGGTAACTTCTCAAGGTGGAAAAGAGATGATGTAATGAGATCTGACAAAGGTCTACAAAAGGTCTGTGAGTGACAGGGAAAAGAAAGATAGGGAGTACCTGCTCACAGTTTTCACTTGGTGGCCCATGTTATAGAAGTCAGGTTCAAAGTAAGGAGAACAAAGTGATTCTTCGTGCAGCGGGAAGTGGATGCATGGCATGCCTGAGGACAACTGTGGATGTGCAAGTTCAAAGGGAGAGTGGGCAACTAGTTGGCAGAAATCCATTACAGACTACTAAACAGGCAAGCCACACCAGCCTCAGTGAGATTTGCATTTCCCAAATGGAAACAGTTGGGGACTGGGAGAGTTTTGAGGGGAAGCATCATGTACACAGGTCTTGTTTTAACTCTTCAGTTCCAGGTGCCCATCTATAAACACTGGGCTGCTTTGATCCCTGGCTTCAACCAGGAACAGACCTACTTCTGTTCCAAGGGCAGATGGGCATCAGGACCTTGTCCACAGTTACAGGAAAATTAAATTATTTGATGACCTGTAATCCAAAAACTGTCACAGTTATGAAACATGTCATAATTTTTGGAAGCCTCATTTGTCTTACTGGTTACATGTCTGGAGGGTTAGAAAAACACTCGTAGCTCTAAAGGAAATCCTTTTTCAAATCTGATGTCTTAAGAATTACAATCCTTGTTCTTTTTGAGGATGTTGGCACCAAAGGCGCTAAGGAAGCAGGGGGATGGTTGGCACTGCATGCCAGTTCCAGTCTTTCATCTAGCAGAATATCTTCACATCAAAGATATCCTACCCTTGACTGAATATATTTATTTATTTAATTATTTGTTGCTGAAGAATTAAGAATCTTTCCACAAAGCTCTGGGCACCCTGCCATTACTTCAGATACACAAAGATTCTATGTGTGAGAACCCCACTTCCCAGCAAAATGCCACCTTCGTTCAAACCTCAGTCTACACAGGACCTACTCATCCAAACTCCAACACTCCCCAAGTGCTCCTCCAGAAACTAACATTGCTAACAGTAATAGACTGAACATCTTTTCTCTAGACAGATATTTTCTTGTCACTGTTTTGCTAAGTGCAACATTGAATCCTCTATGTTTTGTTTTCTTTTCCCAACAGGATGACACAAATCAATCATCAATAAAGTAATAATTACAGTGCCTTAAAACAAACAAAGACACCGAAAAGCAAACAAGCAAGCAAAAAATCCCCCAAACCCAAAAAACAAAACAAACCACACCCATGCACAGTATCACCCTAGACAGAATACTGGAGAAGATGGAGAAACAATATTTTTCAAATGTACAAACAGAAATACCCATGGAATAAAAAACGGAAGGTAAATTTTTTCTTTTAAGCTGTAGGAGCATGTGGAAAATACATGGAATACCTCTCTGTTCCTTTTTTTTCTTTTTTCATTATAAAAGACTGTTCTGGTGTTACTTAGGTCATGCAGGACCAGGTTGCTGTTGCTCTAACTGCTGGATCAGTCAAAGGATTCAATAAGTAATAAAATTTAAAGGAAAGTTCTTCTAAGTAAATTGCTTCACAGGGAAGTAGTTTGATTACTCCAATCACTGTCAATCTCAGTCTTCTTAAACTGTCTCAAAAATATAATGGAGAACATCTCAATTTAGTGAATATGAGTGAAACAAGAAAAATCAGTAAATTACATTCTGTTAACAAGACTTTCTGCTCTGCATATGGGATACATTAAAATTCTAACTCAGCATTTCTAAGAGTAATTATATTTTTATCTACATACACACAGTCATCTCAAGAATACAAACCCCTCCCAGAAACACTCAGACACCATTAGGATTGTACAATCAAGGACTAGTGAAGTTAGGAAATGCCACAGTTAACCTTCCTCTGGCCTTTGTGCATAGATAATTGAAAAAAAATCTCAATTACATAATCATATACTCATTTAGGATCTCAGTTCACAGGAAGGACAAAACACATGAAATAAGCAACTTTGCAGTATCCTGCTTTACCTCAATTCTTCAAAGTGTTACCCTCAGCCTTGAAGCAATTCCAGATCCCTCCTGAGACATAAGCACTGATTTCCTCACGAGCTTTTCTCTTGGGTTCATTAGTATAACATTTGAACACTTCTTCAACAGTTATTTTAAGAAAAACTTACAACATGACTGTGAGGGAAGAAGTATTCTGAAATTCCTTTTACAGAAGTGTAGCTGGGGAATATCAATATCAGAAGAATCTTCTGATATTAGGTATATAATTTCAGACACACAGGACCTAACTTACTTGTGATTTGCAGCATTATATAGAGGTTAATATAGTCAAACATAGTTCCTATTCACTTGAGCTGCAGTTACAGATGCAAATCATTCTATAGGTTTAAATTAGGCATAGAAAATGAGACTCATTAAAGACAGCCATGAAATTAATTTGTTTAGCCACTCCTAGCAGAAAAGAGTCAGAGACAGTATCCAGGTTTCTAACATAGCCTTCAGCCCCCCTAGCCATGAGATCTTCTTGCAATCCAGTACCTCATTTAGTGTACGTATTTCACCTCTGGCCACAGTTTAAGCAAAGACATTAAAACCTGTTTTCAGCCTCACAGCACATCTGCTCTATCCAAAGCGGGAGGCCAATGCCAAAAAGTAGGTGGCTTTGTAATAAAAACTGCATCATCAACATGGATGTGAAAATGGAAAAATTCATAGGCAACCTGAATTCTTCCATTCTGTTATTTCCAAATTACTGAACTGACAGCTTTCTAACCTTAATGTTTTCTTTAAATTATTTTCTTAGTAAAGTTTTCTTCTGTTATTTAAAATAAGTTGAATTTGAAAACCAACCTTGTGTGATAGTCACAGGAAACCCACCCCACTCATCTACCACACAGGTATCTGACATTTCAACTGAATTAGCAAGTGCTGATTCTAGATTATCATTCTCTGTTTCACTAGCTGAATCCCAAGCTTTTCCTCACCTCCACATAAGACAACAAATGATGAGAAAGTAAAAATATGTGAATGTCTTACTCTCTGTCAGAATTGGTGTGATTGAAGTGTTGTGATACTTTAAAGCAGTAACAGACAAGTAAGAGACATTTAAAAGTATGTGACATTTCAGAAATAAACATGCTGTGTCATAATTAGAAAAGACAGATTACAGGGATATGGTAGTACCCGTATATAATTGGGAGCCTAGATATTTACTCAAACCTCTCTTATTGCTGCTGATAAAAAGGTGCTAACAATTAAAACCATTATTCATTCAAGTCTCATACAGATATATTTTTCCATGACCGAAGCAACCTTTAACCAGGAACAATTTACTTAAAATGTGGACAAAGCTCTGTGCTATTGGGCTGGACTTATAAATCTGTCAGCGCACACAGGCAGTACAGGAGATCCACCTGCACAGTCCAAATAAACACAATAATGTGCATCAAAGTTTAAGTTGCATTATAAACATATAATGTTTAAGGATAATTTTTATCAGTCATTTTTATCACATATAATTTACATTATTTTATTTTTAAAGTAGTGTTCGAAAATAAGTCAAGTAATTTTGTTTATGGCAGTACACAAGCAAAGGGTAATGGTTAATCTTACCTCCTGACAATCTATGTCCAGCGAGATATGATAATGCTAACTCGTATTAGTTTACTTATGAAAGTTCATGCTATATGGAGAAAAATAAACCATTACACTATTATTACTATTTAACATTTATATTATTATGATATTATTACTTCAAGGGGACAACCCTCTTGGAGTTGCATTACAGCTTTGAAAATATAACAGGCAAACTGTTAACCTTAACTCTGTATGTCTAATACATACCACAACCCCAAGAAAGGTCCATAGGGGAACATACTCACGAGATCATTGTTTAGACTGGACATACTGGTCTTCAGTGTTTTTCATAACTGTTGACAAATTGGTAACCATAGCCCAACACTGGTATCTAATGGTGCAGAATATCTCCTTGCATTTCAAGTAACTTGCTCTTGAATGCATAGATTACCTTGGCCATATAAAGTCTACCTGCATAGCATTTGACTATCATGACATTTGTTACCACTGGTGCCTGTCTACATAATTCTAAGTCTACACTCTGACAGTGTTAATTATTATGAGAAATTATATAAAAGGAATAATGGGGACATTATATAAAAGGAATAATGGGGACAATGTCACATAATGTTGGGAGGGCCAGTATAAAAAACTGAACCACAAACATGAAGACAATTAAATTATGACAAACTGTAAAGAACAAACTGCAAGCACCACAGAAGAGCTTCTCAGCATGAAACAAAAAGTTTCACCAACTGCTATTAAGTAATTTATGTTTGTGACTCACAGCGTCCATGTTTTGATGACCAGATTCTAGTTTAAGACCTTCCTTTGTTTTTGCAATATGTAACATTACTTTCCATTCTGCTGTCATTGTATCATTTCTGATACTGAATTCTGTAAAGGAAAACTAATAGAAACCAAATGTGAAATACTAAAAATTGCTAAGAGACTAGATTTTTTTTTTTTTGAAGTTTGGCTTCATCCCTGCTAATAGAAGATGTTTCTTCAGATTTCCACATATTTCAAGTGAATAAACACAGTAGCTGATTAAGATAAGAGGCATTGCAGACCTCACCCTAAAGATTAAAACTCTGGCCTGGCTGAGCTGTCTTCTCATTAGAAACAGAAACTACAGTAAAATATGAGGAAAGCTCAAAAACTCATGCCACTATAATCAAAAGCAATCCACTTCAAGGGGAAAAAGAGAGCTTGCCTCTGTGTGTTAGGATTAAAAAGCAGTCAGATTATGGATGGATGGGTAGGTAGAAACAAGAGTGGATGTCTCGATTCTTACGATATTTTAAATGACTCTGCCAGTTACTGAACAATCCCCAAATGGATGCAGTAAACCTAACTGAAAAAGAGGATGATACAGCAAAAATGCTGCCTTCTCCTTGCCTCAATTTTTGAGTGCTGAGAATGTTCATTTCCCACTGAATCTCAGAATCAGAGGTGCTCTGACTCCTGCAAATGTTACTATGTCCTGCACAAAGCATGAAAAGTGCCAGAAGAAAAATTCAGTAACACTCCTTCCAGAAGAGATTGTGCATCCGAGTTTTTTGCTGGAGCTCAAGTCGGTTCTTAAGTACCAAGAAGGGATTCACATGACATGGGGATTAAACAGACAAAAAGCAGAATATAAAAGCCTCTTCCATTTCACTGGGTGAGATCACAGTAATCTGCAGACAAAACCCACAAGTTACAGCATATAGTCACTGCCAAGTGTACACAGCAACTCTTTTTGAGTTCTTTAAGCCTTTTTCCTTTCTGAACAGTGAACAGCAATGATGCAGCACCATGCAAGTTAAATCTTTTAAAGGCACGGGGCACAACTTTGGCTTCCTCTGACATAGCAACATTGTTTGGCCAAGACACAAACTTCCAAATAGTTTCTATTTGGACATTTAGGGAGGGATTTTCCAAAGAGCTCCACAGTGATGTACATCTGCTCTTATTCAAAGACAGTAAAAACTGCACTGACTTTGGTGGGACCCAGTAAAATTAATGACACATAATCCAGTTAAAATAGAAAATGACCAGACCATACACAGCTGAACATTCACTGAAGTTTTCTTATATCTTATTCCAGAAGTTGTGCAAAAATATTTCAAGGTTAAAGCAGATTTGTCTCAATTTCATCACTCTTAAGCACAAAAAAGCAAACTGCATGATTGTTATGAAATTATTTCATTATTTTTTCAATCATATTATTACTAAGTGTTTTCCTTTACTTTTACCTCTCTAATAAAGAAAACATGGTGAAATTTTAAAATTAACATAATTTTCTCCTTCAAATTCAGAATATTTATTACATCAGAAATCTGATTCAGATGATAAAGCAAGATAAATGTTTTGAAAACAACAGCTTTAAAAACTGGACTCTTCTCAGCTACATTTCTGGTATCTGATACATTCCATTGCTATGATGTGCTATTCAGAAAAGTTTTATGCAGCCAAGCATTTTTTTTCCAAATATCTTGAGTTCAGCTATTGATTCTATGATTAAATTGCCAGTTATTCAATTTTCATATGCCATAAAAAAATAGAACAACTTCAGATACTTTTGTTGAAGGTAACAGTCAAAGCAGTCAATAACTACAGGAGTTGCCTGGAAAAGGATACTTCTATCACATACATCAACATTTTCATATGTTGAAAACAAAAGGAAGAAAACCACCCAAACCAAAACACAACCAACTATGCCAGATATTATTTGCAGGTAACTTCTAAATTACCAGTGTTTGGTAAGAGATTTAAAAAATCGTTTATTTGGTATTACCCACTTGTGAAAAACATGCATATTTTATTAGAGGAAAGGACTATGTATAGAGATATTTGCCTTTTTAATCCTCACTACTATCTTGTGATTACCATGTGCCACCAGAAGGAGGAATTTATTACTCTACCAATGCTACGTGTTCCTTTTTGATTTCCATCAAGTCCCTCCCAAGAATGCAGAAGGGTTTAATGCAATTCACTTGTAAAGTAGTGAAATAATCACTTAACAGAACAGCAATTCCCCATATGAAGAGACAGAGGGAAGCCCTGACAGGTGGCATTTCTGATATACATGCCTTTGCCAGTTCCAATGGCAAGATCTTTGTCCACACCCAATCCAAAATAACATCAAAATACTAGACATCATGGAAACAATATACTCCCAAAATCTGACAGGTCAAAGAAAAAATCCTAGGCTTTATAAACTAGTTACATAATAAACCGTAACCAGAGCAGCTGGTGCACACAGCATATTTGATGTAGCAGGCTTACCCATGTGAGGGAGGGGGGTTCATTATTTTTATTGTTTCACTTCCTTTAAATGTCTTTATCAGTCAAACAATTTTTCTTTTCTAAAAGCCCCACAACTTGTAACTCACTGTACGAACGATGCCTTTGTTCAACACCAACATTTTGCTCTTTTATTTTTGTGTGTATATTAAATACATACTTGAAATATAATGGATCTCTAAACCAAAGTTAAAATCCAACATGAGCTGAACATCATTTGGTTGATTTGTTGTTCAAAATATTGGATAGGTGGGCACAAAATCTCTCAGTTATTTGAGATTTCATTACAAAAGACATATTACTGGTGTTCCTTTGTATATTTCTAACAACTCATCAGTCGAGATGATTTCAGGATTCTCTGTATGCTCTCAGTTTCTCTGAAGTGCAGTATAACATTTGATTAACATACTTTGGAAGTGGAAGATATTTAGACAGAATCAGAAGAAAAAACCACTAAAATATTCAAAATTTAAACCCACTTAAAGACCTTTCCTGTAAATTGAAGACAATGAGAAAAAACAGTTGCCCTAACAACACAAGAAAAAAGGTCACAGAGGACTGGGTCACTTGTACAAATGCCTCTGTGATAACTTCAACCATGAGGTCTTTTTCTCCACCTAAATAGCAAGTTCTGATTAAAAAATGCCTTCAGCTTCACAGTATGGATTTCTCACTGCACAGCTCTTAATTAAAAGAGCTGTGAGAAGCCAGAGCATGCATCCGAACAAAACAAACTCTGTTCAAGACAGGGAGTCATGGCTTTCTGGCTGACACCCATTAAGAACCATATTCATGAGGGGGAAAGCTGAAATTGGGTAAAACTCTGATTGCATTGTATCCTTTCAAAAATTAGGTTAGTTGTGTGACAATCTTTTCATGGATTTACCCTGTGTTCTGCAAGAGCTAACTCTTGGAGATATTTAGCCCTGAAAAAAAAAAATAAAAAGCAGCTGTTTTACAATGTAGTGGGAGACAGCTGGACTATTTTGGGGATATCCAGAAGAATAATGGTTTCAAGAATAGGAACTAACTTTTTGTCACTCTTTAATTGAGTAAAATATTTTCCAACACATGATTTTTTAGTCTACAAGAACTTTCAAGAAATAAGTCCTCTGAAAATATGCCATGCCGACACTTAAGTATCTTACACCTTAATTGATACAGCTGTAGTTTTAGAGTATTTCACAATCTGAGTTACCAATGTGGTGGCCTCTATTGTCAGATTTAATTATTTGCAACACTGGAATTTAAACAAACCAGTAAATAACTTTAAAAATGTTCAGAAATTGCTGAAAAGGAAATTCACAAAATGGGAATTGGTAAACACGTTTGGGGACTGAAATCTTGAGGACAATTAGCAAAATAGTTTCCAACCAACAAATTGAAAACAGTCAGTTTACTGTTCATGTGGCTGTAGTCCCAGACAGTAGGGTAAAAAACTCAAAAAAACCCCATACAACATGAAAGATAAAAACTACAACATGAAAGATGATAAAAATGAAGCACAAGTTCATAGTGGTACCAAAAAAATGTGACTGGAGTTGGGATTAGAGTGGAAATTGGCCTGATCTTTCAAGAGAAGGCAAAGAAAATCAACTACTGTGAATGCTATCTTGAGGCCAGACTACAGAAGCAGTCCTCTAACTATGAATTATACACTTAATTTTCCTGTATTGCAGCAAGAGTTAGAGCTTAGTCTGTTATTTACAGGAACTGAGCAGATTAAGAAGCACTGAACCCAGACAAAATAAGAGATGTTCCTGGAAGGCCTCCCTTCCCTTGATATGGGAATTTATACTTTGGTTCAGTGTATCACTGGAAGGGATGTACTTCCTTGATGCAACTTACCATTATTACACTAACATTTTAGTTAGCTGTGTAGAAAATGTTTACAGTATATAGCTAAAATACTTTATTTTTCTCTCATAGGAGAGATACTCTTTCCTTCCATGATGAGAAGAAAAAATTTAGAAACGGTGCAGGTAAATTATTTAATCACAGGTAATTCATACACAATCTTAACAAGGATTGTACTTTCCTAGGTGAGTTTTTTTATATGGCAGTACCTTACTAAATTGTAGCTACAAGTCCCTACATTTTTTTCATATTCTTGAGAAATAAAATTCATACATGCATTTCTTCATTTTAGTATCGTATATCCATCTCAGACATTTCTGTGCTGTGGTTGTATAAAAATGCAAATTTTAATATTTTATTATCAGAGAGTGATAACTGAGGCTTTGATTTAGTGATCAGTACATGTTACACCTTGTGCAAATCACTTAAGCAATCTCATTAAGTAACCAAATCCTATATTCTAGCAAAACAATCATTGACATAGCAATAGGCATCTAAAATCTGCAAGATCAGCTCTTCTGATTAATTGAGAAATGCTGACTTCACAGTGGTAATCACTCACTCTAAAAGATCCACTGGGATATTAAATCAACCATTTTAATTACTCAGTATTAATTGTAATGCATACTGAAATGTGCATCACGATTGCTAGACTTGTACGTAGGGAATTTTCATCTGGAAAGCTTCTATTCCTAATTAACACCTTCACTTCATTATGCAACACTTGTCCCATTGCTGATCCATGCTAGAGAAAAAGTGACATTCTCAAAGACTTCAGTCTTTTCATAAGACAGAAACACATTTTGCTCTAAAATGTTCATTCACGTTATTGAGAGGAATTGACAAATAGCATAAAGAATTAATTTTTTTCACATAATAACCTCTATCAAGGGCAGCCTTTTGTAAAGCATGGTCACAAGTTATCTTGGGGCTGTTGTTGGGTATACCACTCAGGTAGATACTTTTATTATCTGTTGTCATAGACAAACATCCAAATTGTTGTTGGCTATGTTTTTAATTTCTAACAGTGAACAGAAAAGAATGAGTCAAAAATAATTTATAAATGGATTTTGAAATCCTGTAGGTCATAAAGGTCGGACCTTCAGTGTCAAACTGTTCTTTCTTTAAAGGTATACTTCTTATGGAAAGGTAAATTATTTAACCTATGTTCTAATAAAGGAGAGCAGAGACCCTGTAAGTTGAGGTCCCAATCAGCCTTGAAATTCTACGATGTCTGAGCGTATTCCATATGGGTTTAGCTATGAGTGCTAAACCCATATGGAGGGGGAAAAATCACTGTGTTTTTAAGGCAATATTGTTATGGTTAATGCAATGAGGTCCAAACACTTCAGGGAAAAGGATTATCAACACCTTAAAAAAATAATAGCTAAAAAAAGTAAACAGAGGTAATGAGAGGCAGGTTCCTGTGACATTCATTAGAACAGTAATTTACTTTTACATTAACAAACTGTCAACTAGGGGAAATGCAAGAAAGCCAACTAGCAATTTTTAGTCTGCAAGATTTGTATGAACAGAAATTCTAAACACATGCCTCAAAACAGCAAAAGCGTAGATATTAAAGAGAACATGAAGAAGATTGCTTTTCATATGTTTTGCTTAAGCTAAATTAAAATACAAAAGAAGACTGATAGAGAAAAGGGAAAGAATAAAAATACTTGAGAGCTATTAATTAAATACGCAGATTCCTTCTGACTAATCTCCCAATTATTCATTATGTATGTATGCCTGTGTAAGGAAAGAGACTACCAGACTGAATATTTTTTCAAACTTTTTAGGTTTCCTGAGTTTTTCCATAGCTTTCAGAAACATAAATTTCCATACTTGAGTCAGGGATGGCACTCTCAGTCACACTTACCCTGCTCAGCTGTTGCTGTTCCTATCCACTTATGCACACCTGTTCCTATCCACGGAATACCATGAAAGAAGCTTCACAAAGCACCAGTAATAACGTTACAAAATCATCCCTTGCTGTACGCAAGGATTGTGCTGACTGACAGGGTTAATGCCTTGGCACTTCGGTTCTTACTGTGCACATGGTAAGAAAGAGGAAGATAAGGGAATGTGCTGACAACCATTTCATCATTTGCCCAGTGATAGGATCTTTGGCCCCTGTCTGGGGTACACAGCTTGAGATCTGTGCTGAAAAAAACACACTTCCTGACTTGGCTGTTCCAGATAAAACCCAATCCATTTTCACAGATGGCAATGTCACTAACTCTTGCTGTTAGGGCTGGTAGCATGAGCAATACTTCCCACCAGACTGATTTCCCATGTCTTATTAGGTTGTTGAACCCACAGTTTCAATCTGAAATACCCCCATAAACAAGGGAGGGCTTTAATCTCTCCTTTATCTACATAGGCCTAATTAAGGAGCATGATAGACAGAGAGGATCTGATATTGGGTATCATCATCAGCCACGTGGGTGAAGGACTTGCTTTCAGATTTACTCTTTTTTCTAGCCTCTCCTTCATGATGAATTAAATATAGCACAAAATTTTGCCTTGAATCACCACTAAAATTAAAATTTCAAGGCTTGTAATAGAGTTGAAACTAATCTTCAGTGAACTTCTGGGAATTGATTAAACCCTTCTGAGGACATGAAAACGTGACTACAGACACCAGTGCACTTCTGCACTGAACTGCTGCTTCCTTATGTGAGATACAAATGAAGTCACTGCAACAGGACAAACACCAACACAAATTTTAAGGAGAGAAACACCATTGTCATATTCTGAGAAGCGCAGTTTCCAAAGGATTTCCTCATTTCCTAGATTTTTAACCAAAATAGATTTTACAGGGCAACAATTAAGGAAGCAGTATAGAAACAGAGAAGTTTGGAAATTATCTAATGCATTTCTCAGCCCCAAGGAAAGAGGAATGTAGATTTAAACCATTTCTGGCAGATATTACTATACATTCCCAAGGACTGAGATTCCCCAGTCTTTCTTGGCAGTCTGTTCCTCTAAACCTTTTGATGAGATGTCCTCCCTTGATTTACCTTGCTGTAATTTAGGCCCTTTTCTTTTTCCCTTTCAACTGCCCAGAAAGATCGGTCTATCCCATCCCACTGCAGCTATCTCTTTAAATATTCTCAATTTTTATACATTCCCTCCTCTGACTACTCTAGGCCAAAAAATCTTAGTTCTTTCAGTCTACCTTCATTAGTTATGTTTTCCAGAACTCTGTTCACTCTTTTTGTTCTCCTTTGGGCTCTCTGAAACCAATGAAATGTACATAGAAACAAAAAGTTGGGAATGTCTGAATGTGATATAAAAGCAGATCTAACTAATTCTGTTTAAAACATCCTCATTCTAACATCTCAGCTTCTGTACAGTTCTTTCTCTGGAAGACAGGCAAGCTGCTTACAAGGGAGGAGAGACACTCATCATGGAGCAACTGAGGCACAGCTAAATGACTCACATAAGGCCATCAGAGACATCTCTCCCAGAGAGGAATGGAAACTTGTCAACTGAGCTGTGCTGGTAACCTCACCTCATGTCACAACACATGACCTTAAGCCAGTCTGCCAAAACAGTTATGGCTACTGAGATTTTAGCTGAAGTACACGTTATATTTTTACAAATTCTTTTCATTGCAATAATTTCTTAGTGTTTTTCTATTTCAAGTGTCACAATCCATCAATTACTTTGAGGTATCAGAACTACATTTTGGGATTGCACTTCATTGCTGCACCTGCTTGTCAATACCTTACTTATCAATTTGTGGCTAAATATTTTTTCCACAGATCATCCTGCTCCCATTCTAAGTTTTCTGCCGTGTAATCCTTCTCCTAAGCTTTGTTTCTGAAAGCAGGCCAATTACTATAGTTTTTCTCAAGGTAAACTATCAAATTATTACTTTTGCATTTTTCCATGTCACAGTGTGACTGATACCTTTATCTTAACGAATAGCCCCATTATTTAATATGGATTAAGTAATCCATAAAACCTAAACCTGATGATCTTAATCTCTTGCTTGTATGTAACCTCCTCTAGGCAAAGCTTAATAAGCCCCGAAAGCTTTCTAAGCTTACAGCTCACTAGAGAGGCTAGATGAATGTCAGGCTTCATGATATTTCTACTGTAACTTCAGTAAAGCTTAAGCTGCTAGGGAGATTATGAATACCATGTAAATCCACAACCAAAGTGACCAATACTTTTTAAGAACATGAAATAAAAAATGCAGGAGTAGCAGTGTTTCCCACCTTGTGTGTCTTGCTCTATTAAAAAAAAAAAAATCAGAAGAAAATACTCCATTTTCCAGCATAACCTATGCTTTTACATCAACATTAAAAGAAATATGAATCCTGCATCGTCTACAGGCAAGCACTGCCAAATGACAGGTTTCTGTTAAGGTAAATGCCTCGTTTTGTTTCAGTCGAGTATTAACAGCAGAATACCTATCATCTATTTCACTGCTGAACAGCAAACATTTGTCTATTGAACGTGGGCGTCTCCAGGGTACCTTATTTATCTACTTATCATTCAGGCAGGTAGGGAAATATCTTTTCCGTTTATTGAAAGGTTTGAAGATTTCAAATCTGTTCCTGTGGAGTCAAGAAAGGAAAAGCCCCCACAAGGATGCACTTGAGATGTAAAAGACTCAGGTCCAGGTCTTTGCTCTGATTTCCATCAGAGACCTGGTTCTCGGTTTCCTACATGCCAAACCAGTGCCTGAGAAAAGAGCTTGAACAGTTAGAGGTTGGAACACTTCAGCTGCTTTTACCAATCCAATGGCATCAACCATTTTATTGCTGAAGCGGTTAGCCAGGGGCATATATGGTTTCATAAAAACACGTCTTGGAGTTTGGCACAGGGCTTTTGACCCAGCTACTTGTTCAGTACCAGCACAGCTAGCAGTGGCATGCTGCGATTAGCTGACTGCACAGGTGAGCTTGTGGTTGGCTTCCTCTGTCCTCACAGCATATTGGCTTGGACCTTCTGCCTCATGGGACTTGGGCTTGCTGTGTCACCTGCACCTTCAATAACTGTAATGTTATCAAGAGGAATTAGCAAAGGCTAATAACCTTTGGGTCTTAATGTTCTAGTCACCAGATAACAGGCCACGGCACATGTAAATTAGATCAGGTTTTGCTGATTTACTTTATGCTAAGGATGGCAGCTCCATGGCCCAGGATCACAGGGACAAAAAATCTGCCAGCCAATGGAGCCATAGGCGAGAGCAGATCCCAGGTATACTTCTGGCTATATAATTTAATGAAAATGAAAAACACTTTATTAAGTGACATGAACCTGGAAACTGTTATTGCACAGCAACTGCACTGTTTTATCTCTAAAAAAAAAAAAAAAAAAAAGTGTGGGTATTAAAAATGTAAAAATTTGCACCTTTCACCTAAAGAAAAAAACATTATCAAAGAAGCTAAAAATTTTTCCAGTGACAAGTCTGTAAAAGCAAAACTACCCATCCAGTATGGAATTAGCTGAGCACAAACTGCTCCAAAATTTTCATATGCTCCAGAATAAACTCCAGTTTATACTTTTTTTCCAGTAAAGCAGCTGGAGCTCCTAAAATACTTAGTAAATAAAATTTCTCATTCATAAATTTAAAGAAAACAGTCAGAATGTATTACATTATGCTGTGCTGAAGTGTCACCACAGATCAAGATGATGTCAAGTTTAAAATGATTCTTCTTTACAGTGTATTATTATCTTAGATACATATAAATTGCCAAGGAATGTTTCTATAATATGAATCATAAAAGTGTTTAAAAATAATAAGCACACTACAGTTATTTTACAACTTTGAACTAGAGTGAAGTTACTGAATACATAATTTACAGGCACAAACAGTACTGTGGAAAATAGAAGAGCTACATGATTACTCACAATATTCCAACAATTAGAAGAAATTCAAAAGAGACAGGCAAGGTAAAAACAAAGAAAGGACAAAATGAAAGACTTAAAAAGAAAAAAGCCAAAGGAAAAAATAGTAACCATTAATAACAAAGATAAATAAAAAAACAAAAGCAAAATGATAAAAAACAACAAAAATAAAATTCAGTGGTAGCAGAACAAGTTACCAAACCACAACTAAATACTGTAATGCGTAACTTTCATCAAAATGTTATATTGTACATAATTCAGTCATACATAAGCATAATCCTTAGTCATCAAAACTTTGGCTCCTAGATCACTTATTTATGCAAGAAGATAAATTGCTGACTTACCTGCTTGCTGTATGCATATAATATATGTGGTAAACAAGCAGAGACAGTACTGCAGCTTCCATTTCCAGTGATAGCACCACATTTCACTTTGATGAGACATCCTGTGGGGGGAAACAAAAGCAAGAAAGAATTCAGGGAGTTTTCCAGACAAGACAAGAAAATGAGGAAAACAGTTATTAGTCAAACTAGTAACTAGGAGTAAATAAAGTAGCACTTGAAAATTATGGATGGCCCTAGTATTGCTTAAATGGAGACACAAGTCTGCCAAAAAGAACCAGAAATTACATTGTCTGGTTCTTAGCAGACAACAAAGTGGAAGACCAGTCAGCACTGGGCTTCTAAGCAGATAGATGTGGGTGGTATTTCAGTAAAAGAAACAAGAAGCACAGTCTGAAGAAGTTAAGGTGTAGAGTTTCTTTTAAATACTTTTGCTTTATTTACCTAATTTACACATATAAACACATTTATGCTATTTAAACATATATAATACATACATATATAAAGATGGTAGGTGATAATTTGCCTCTGCCCTTAACAAGGCTTTCCATCTTTCAGTGCTAATATTTTGACAGTTACAATATTTTCTGCTGAGAACTTTTATGAAAATCCTGAATCTTTCCTTGCCAAAATCTAAGAGCTCATCTGTGCTGCCACTGAAGTCAGGGACAGCTTTATTATTTAATAAAACAAATGCAATTATATAAAAGTCTCTATCAGTTACAGCTTGAAATTAAAGCTTCCTTTCCCTTGAAGCATACAGGATATTTAATGGCTAAACCAAAATGTTTCCTCTATAGTGGGCAGAAAAGGAAGAAAGAAAGACTTAAATTTGGACAGGCCTTTAACCAGGTATCCAAAATGAATGGTGTTCCACTACGTTACTATCTCATTTAATCAACAAGTTAGAGGTAAGCCAAAGGAAGCAACAAGTAATGAAACACAACACGCATTATTTTGACCAACTCCTTCCCCTCTATTTGGTGAAAACTGACTTTTGTTCAGTAAGATATTATCTACCTATACTGGGAGAAAACTTTTGCTCCACAGACACCGCTGTGAACCTGCCAGTGAAAGCTGGGGGCAAATATAAAACCTTTCCCAGTATCAGCTTCTGTTTCTCCCCAAAGCTGAAGCCAGACTTAATTTAGCAAGATAAACCACTATAAAGGAACAATTAATGTTTCAGTTTAAAAAGTGGTGTTTCATCAAAGCACCCCCACGGGCCTGACGCCAATGGGTCCAAGTAAATGGCACTTCAGCAGACTGCTGAAGACTGCAATCAGTTAGGCTTTCATTTAGTGCAGTGGTACACACCACAGGTATCTGATTACAAAAGAATTTCAGTTTTTTATGGGTAGTTGCATCAAATTGGGAATCTGAAGCAGATTTATTTTTTCTGAAATACTGTAAAGTCAAACTTAACAAGTGTTGAAGACAAGCACAGAAAACACTGGGCTCTGAAATACAAGAATCTCTTTGATGAAGCCAGACACACAAAGTAACCGGATTATCAAACAATAGAATTATTGTCCTTCAACTTAATATCCAAAAATCCCTATTAAAATCTCAGACAAGAGAATGCTGAGGTTTTGAAACCATTACTGTTCAATGTATACAATTCCTAAATCCACAGTACCTTTAATATTAATTTAGAAAACTGAATTTGAACAGAAGTCCTTCTAAAATACAAAACCAGTTGCACACTCATGCAAGCAAGTGCAACGCACATATATACTCACAGAGTGGGGAAATGGAAATGTTGAGGCTAGCAGCATGACATATCAGACATACAAGAGAACACTGCTCTTCCTACAGAAGAAAGAGTTTGTAGGTACTGATGAGCTACATGCCATCCTGCTGCATAATCTCCGAATGCAAACCTGTAGAAGTGGTTGCATTACTAGTTTTTGATCGTTGCTTTGTTTCGAGCAAGTACAGGTACAGCTATCAGACTGGGAAATAGTTGCAAACAATTATTTTTTAACTCAGAATAAATCTGTTGGTTTTTATCAAACAGAAACATTGTCTATATCGTTACTTTTGATGTCTCTGTGAACTCAGCCAAAGTTTTTACTCATTTAATAGCTGGCAAATCCAAGACATCAAGTTTGAAATACTCGAGGAAAAATAACATGTCAAGCTTCTGCTGCCTAGGTCTGGTGTGAATCCACCCAGTCACACTGCCTTTAGTGCCTTTCTTAAAGAACATGAAATTCTGCAGTAGTGTGAAAGAAGTATTTAATTTGACCAATTTGCTATTGTTAACGTTCACTTGTATTGCAGTAGTAATGCTTATGAGCCAGTACTTCATGATACTCCCTGGTGACAGTTTACAGTCTGTTTCCTCATCCTTGCTTATGAAAGAAGTCCAAGTTAAGAAAGATTTCGAGAACATGGATAATCAACAACAGAGCATAGTATAAATAAGTACAAACAACAAGGCAGAAAGTAGCTATACAGTTTTTCCCCAGAGAAAAAAAGCTAGATAATTATACAATTGCTATTAAAAAATATACAATTCTCCACCAAAATAAATAAACAAATACGTACAACAATAGCAAAATTGTCTTCTCCACTTATATTTTTTACTGCTGAAGGACAAAATTCTCTTTACACTACATCATCTCAGTTGACAAGAAAGGTTTATCAAACTCAGACAAGAATGACTGCAGGAGAAGCATGCTACCAAAACACTCCACTAATGCGGGCACCATGAGTCAGAACTGTTTCTTCTGGAAAAGATTTTTGAAGAACTATTTAACAAAGCATAACCTCCAGCTGAGTGCTACAAATAAGTGAGGAAATCAATTTTTATATATATACACATATCATATACATATGATCTTGTGGAGATAAAAAGTCAAAATTCAGAAAACTGACTGCTCACAGCCTTCCACTGTGATGTGTAACACCCTTGTCCACACGAGAAGTTGTCAGGGATGGAAGTCAGCTAACACATTGCCAACAAAAAGGCTTCTTGCACAACAAAATCCAACCCTGATATTTTTATAGTGTGACATCCCAGACAATTATGATAAGGTGTCGTAGTAACTGACAAATAAATACTTTCAAGACATTAAAGAGACATAGCCTAGTTGCAGATAATATTCACCCATTAATACCCACTATATTTATATTTATTTTAAAGTTCTTTTTCTTGATTATCCATGTTAATTAACATCTAGAAGGGAATCCAAACAGCATATGAATAATTCAGTACAAAAACTAGCAAACAGTTCTGGCCTAGTTTATAGTTTATCAAGGGGTGATATGGTCCCCTGACAGCACTGACTTGATGGTCCAAGGTACCCCTATTGTCTTGTGTTATTATTTTTAATAGTATTAAAAAGATGTGTTCTGTCATTTAATATTCATTAGCAGCACAGAGAACAGCGATCTGCACAGCAGTGTACTAAAACACACCAACAGTAAACAAAAAGTAAGATCTTTGACCACAGCAACGCATATGGATTGTTTCACTCTTTAGCTTTGGTTACATTAAAATTGCTGAAAGCATACTAAGTGTTCTTCTCTATTATTTTCTTCTCTATTTTGTATCAATTTAAATGAAAAAGTCCTGTTCTGTCCCCAGCTGGTAACACACTAACAGCTCTGAAGAAATCACCATAAATTGTCAAACAGAGAACCAAAGCATTTTACCTAATATATCTGGGAACTATTAGGACACCTATGGTAGAAGTACATCCATTACAGTTGGATGTAGTCTCAAAACCGCAATCCGTCTTAACGTTTTGGGGTTTTTTGGCCTTCTGTGCAGTCTGATAGAAGAAGTACTATTTTTTTCTATGGACTTGCATTTCCTATTGTAGATACTGTGTGACTTGACCAGCAATGCACTCTAGCTACCAATTCAGTACAGTCCAGTCCACAGCTACTTTCATTTCCTATAACATAAGGAGACAATGAGTTTATTCACAATTCATTCTAGAAGAGCAAAATAGACATGTAATTTATCTAAACCATAAATGGATGTAACTTGACACAGTTCAAGATGGGATTACTGAGAGTTTTACTACATCCAGCTACTAAATCTTTTACTCTACGTGCCAGCAGCCAGCAAGCAAGAAAACATCATCACCTTTTAGGGAGTATACAGCTCTGCAAGACAACATACACAAAATGTGAATAATCCTGGAGCATATAATTTGTACACTGTACGGTCTCAAAACATGCAATACAGATTTGAATACACCATCTTCCTTGTTCAGAGCTTTGTCAAAGTTCCCTGAAGTAACATGTGAAGTCTACAGTGTGCCTCAGGCACACGGACATGATTTTCTTTGGTCTTTGACATATCTAAAGCTATTAAGGAAAAATGTTGCCAACACTTTAAAATTAAAAGAAAGATAACATCAATTTCACAAATTTTTTTTTTCTCGCAGAGATTGTAAACAAAAATAGTTTAAGCTTAATCACTCTCAAGTGGAACTGCAAGTGAAAGGTGATGGCAACTCACAGTTTAGTTCCCAAAGGTTAATAGAGGAGTGGATTTTAACTTTGAAATCCTTGCTTTGAACTGTAGTACATGAATGTCTCGGAAGATTAATTACACAATACCCCTTAAAAATTTCATTTTGTTAAGCACTGCTTGTTCCTAATTATTCTTACAGTCAACCTTGAAAACATCATCAGGTTCATCAAAAGAAATGAAAAAAATTAAGACCGTGCCTTTTAATTTAAACAGCATCAGCTCTATCAGATCCATCTAAGTCCCCTGGCTTTCCTTTCAAAAGGAACTTTTCCCAGTTACAGGCAACAAATCTGCTGGCTGTTTCCAACCCAGTAGCACTGCAACACCAGGTCTTTAGGAACTCCCTTTCATTTTCTGTCTCAACTTCACGGTGTACTGTGAGGACCCTCTACCCTTTTCCCCTCGTACGGATTCCCTCGGGTCCAACCACAGGTCCTCACTCTTGGCTGCGAACGCACCGGCGAAACGTCTAACCCCAAACCTCAGCACTTCGTCTTTACCTTCGACAAAAGACAGTCAGTAAAGGAGAAGTATCTCGGGGAAGGTGCCCAGAGGCCAAGGCACCAGCCCGCCCGGGGCCGGGCGGCGAACGGCAGGAGGGAGAATCCCCGACCCGGCTACGACGCCCTGGCCCGCCCCTCGCCCCCTCGACGGCGGCGGAGCCCCGTGCTGCCCCCGCTCCGCCGTGCGCTGCGGAGAACCGCGCTGGGGCTGAGAATGTTTTATGAAGCCCGCCCGGCCCTGCCTCTCCCCTTCCCAGTTTTTTCCCTACTTGCGCTGGCACCGCACCTGGAAGGCTCCCCGTGGTGCCTGTGGTGCCTGAGCTTCTCGACGTAAACGAGCGCGGCCCCGAGCCGAGAGGCCGGGGCCGGGCGGGTGCCGGGGCACTGGCGTTCAGGGAAGGCGGCGAGCGGGGCCGAGGTTTTCGTTACTTGTCTGCAAGCACGGGGAATCTCACCAGGACGGTCCTAAGGACGGGGTTAGAGTGCCCTGTGAAAGGCAGTGGCCGCCCGTGAACCTGCAGGGCAGCCGCCGACGGACGCGGAGCCCGGACGAGGCAGAGCCCCGCCAGTCCTGCCCTCTGAGCTCCCGGCGTGAAATTCCCCCGTTTCCCCATTCCTTCAGCCCTACCTACCTGCGCAGCTCAAGCCTGGTATTACTCACCACCTACTGTGGGTGGTGGAGGGGGAAGCCCTGCCGCTCTGCCCGGGGTTCCCTGCCCCACGATGGAGCCCGTGGGGATTAGCCGCGCTCCCCCAGCGCCGCGGGCGGCCGGCAGCAGCCCTCGCCCCAGAGACCGGAGAAGAGACTTACATGGTGACATTACGGGACGGCTCTACTCTGGCTCTCAGCAACCATCCTCCCCCGCTGCCGCTCGCTCTGTCTCTGGCCCGCTCCCTTGCCGGCGTCTCGCAAAGGTCATCACTCCTTGCCCACCTCTCTTCCCCGCCCGCGCTGATCCGCTCCTCCTCCGCCGCGATGCTTCCCCCACCCCGCGCCGCGCCGGGACCTGCCTCTCTCTGCTCCAGTCGAGGAAACTTCAGTGCGGAGGGAAGTCGCCCCCGCAGAGGGCAGGGGCCGCCCCGCCCGCCGGCCGATCTCCGCGCCCTGCGCCCCGCAGTCAGGTGGAGGCTCCGGAGGCTCCGGCGCGGCCCCACGGGCTGGCCCGGCCCCCCACGCCGCACCGGGGGCAGGACGGGACCCGCCGAGCCGCCAGCGAGCGCCCCCGCGCACTGCTCCGAGGACCTGCCCCACGGGGCTGGCGCGCCGGTCTGGGCAGAGGGGTGGCTACCGGGACCCCGCCGCCTGCGACCCCCGGGAAGGCGCTCCCCGGGCGGCACTGCGCGGCACGGCCATGCAGCGCCCCGGCTCGATGGTTAAGGGCCAGCCCAGAGGTGTGCAGTCCTCAAACACCCCTCAGGGGGTGGTAGCCACAGACCCAAAGCCACCCGCAAAGGACACGGGCCTCTTCTGAGAAGATTCCATACGAGGGACACTGACCTTGGTGGTCACAGCGCCTCGGGCATGTTGCACCTCGCAGCATCCCAGTGGCAGCAAGGTCCCTGGGGGCAAGCGCACCCTGCACACCCGCCACAAAATGCAGTGCACAGGTAAGCACCCACAGACGTGCCTGCTCGCCCGGAGAAAACACTTTGTCCCAGAGCTGTTGACACAGACCCCAAGGCACTTAAAGTGTGTTGGTTTCCTTTGAAGCATATAGCACACTATACTTGGGATACAAGATGGGTAGGTGGAGGTGACGCAGCTCTGACCCAATTTCTGAAGCATGCAAGGCGGTATGCTGCTCCCACGTAGAGTGCTGGCCCACACCTCACTCCTGGGTAGCGTTTTTGGAGGATGGTGGATTGTGCCATTTGCTAATGAACCTGAGTTGCTTTGATCAGTTGAAATCCGTAGGACGTGCTACTGCACTTCAGGTAGGTAGGAAAACATTGATAGAAAGGAAAACCCAAAAGGTCAGCAGAGAAGTCCAGAATTTTCACAGTACTCTATGGATCTAAACTGGCAGGATGAGCAAGGATGGGGGAAGAAAAGACTTGGCAGAGTGAATCATACAATGAAGTTATCAGCATGCAATGGCAGTTAAAAGCAAACAGAGTTCCTATTTTAAAAAATAAACATCACTAAATTTTTCATGAACTTAATACTAAATGTTAATACTCACTCATTCTAGTCAATTTTTATTCTCTATCTTTAAAACCAGTAAGCTATAGGCCTGCTTTCATTGTAAATTCCTGGCACTGAACATGGGTGCAGGAACCGCTGGGTCTGTATCAGCCAAATCTACACGGCCAACAGTGCAGGCTTGGGCAAAATCAACCTAAAAGTTCTGACAGCCCGGGTTTATTGCATTTACCTCATGTGCACAATAAAGTCTGCGTTTCTAGAATGTACTGGACTCACTGTGAGCTCTGAATCTCCTGGGCATATTGGACCGACTGTATATGAGATATGCGCAGAAAATCAAGAGCATCTGGAACAAGTCAATCTGCCATTCATAAGGAGATTAGCGATATGTGTGGAGTGTGTATTTGCTGGCTGTGTTGGAAACTTCCATCTTCCTTCCCTACTTGGAAGGCATTAAAGGTGACTGCAATTCCAGAATCTGGCAGTCAAGCTAAAAAAAAAAAGGAAAAAAAGAAATCATGGATTTTTTTCCCCGTCATGTTTAGTTGAGCTGTTTCTTGGTCAGTTCTCCTGTTCTGAATTTGCTGTGATATTCTTTTGCAATCATCAATCTGCTTTCCCCTCCACAGTAGGAGCACTGCTACTCCTGGATCTCAAACTGGACACTGCCCAGTGAGAAATGCCTTTGCTGTCCTGTGGGGAAAACGTGCAGTGCAGATTTTCTGGACACTGAAGTAGCATGTTGCTGGAGGCTGTCTCAGAGCTGCAGAGCAGCGAAGAGAAGCCTGATCAGTCATGAGAAAATGCCCATCATTATCTGGCAGCAGCTCGCTGTGCCACATCTGCCTTTAATCAGTAGTGAAACAACAACTTGGCATGGAGTGGCTAGTCAGAGAGGGCTACGTTTCTGGCTGATGCTTAGCAGGAGTGAGAGCTTCTGTGTGTAGATTACAGTGATTTTAAGATCTCCGTCTCAGAGTGAGAAACTGCAGGCTATCTTACAACACTCGTCTCAGGTTAACATTGCAGGCTATGTTCTGCACAATGTGATTAAGAGGAAAAAATTACAAAAGTCTGGACAACAGTGCTATAATCAACCACTGAAAGGTACTTTATATTGACATCTAGTGAGTGACGCCACCAGAAAGGCAAGCACATCTTTTTATTCTCTTCTTACTGCATCTGTAATGACAATGTTGCTTCACACTTATTTTTACAATACTACAAGGAATGGTGTCTGAATATTTTAGGCACAGGGGTAGCATATTCTACAAATAATCCAGAATGTTTAATGAATATTGTGAGATGATTAGTGAAATATTTTGTATGAATTTTATAGACTCCTATTTTTATGGTTTTGTTAATATATTTCTTTAAACTTACAGTTAGGGTGGTTTCCTTATATTTTGTGCAACTTTGCATGGACTTCTAGAAATATCTATAACAATGTCAAAGAATGGTTCATAAAATAATAATATGAAATACCATATTTTATGTCTGGATACTTCATTTTAACCTATGAGAGACACATGATTTTTCAATGAACTTTTGTTTTGAAAATTTCCTCTTTTTTAAGTCAATTTCATTTAGGAAAAATCTGTGTTTATTTTCCAAAGAAGTGCAAATACTGAAACTTTATTGCCTGTAACAGTGCAAAAGAGAAAACAACCTGGAATAATAAAGAGGAAGCTGAATATAAACAGTGCAGTGCTCTAACCTCATGAAGAAAATTCAAGATCATATGCATTCTCAGAAAGTCCAAGGGAAAAAAAAAGTTATCTTTGCATTTTACAACCATTCCGGGTTTTCTGCCTTGTTATTCCCCTGTTTTGGAAAAAAGATGATGGATCCCCAACAGCTGAGTCTGAAAGTTCAAAGGTGAGCTCCCAAAAGCTGGTTTTGAGGATCGAAGTCTGGGTGAAGTAGCAGAATTTATGTTGGGAACAGCAGTTCACATCAATTAAAGAATTCAAGAATTACTTCAGACTGTTGACATATAGCAGACAAGGAGTCTGTTTCACTGTGCTTTTACATTAAGTAATCTCTACAGTCCTGCAGCTTTTCCTTTTTGAGAGTCTTCTATCCCTCTAAAGGCTACTGAATCAGCTCCCAGATTTCCCAGCACTGATCAGCCTTGTTTGCCCCTACCTGGGTCACTACAGAACCTGTTTTTCACAGTCTGCAGGACAATCTGACCAAACTTCCTGTCTTTTCTACTGCCGGGAGGTATCTAAACAGCTCCTCTTTCCTTATTTTACCTTGTCTGAGAGATTAAGAGCCTTATGTTTCTGTTTCAAGTGTAAAGGCAGTGTGAACTGGATCAGCATATTTTTGTTTAGTTTTTTTTTTTCCCCAAGGAGATGTTTTCCCTTCAGATTTGAGATGCCATCCAAACAGGGCTGGTTCCCATTAGTAAGAGACTGAAGAGGTGGCAAGTCAGTCTTCACTGTGGCCCTTAGAGCAATGGTTTCAATTAAGTACTGGGCAGGGGCACAATGGTTTCTCCTAAATACAGTGCTGAGTGAGTGAGCATGTTTTAGAGACTGTTGATCCAGTAGATGGGGGAATGGCATGCAACCTGTGTGATTGACCAAGTTCCATTCAAACATGGGATTCCAGGAACTTGGGAAGAAAGGGAATTGTAAGGACCGTATTGCCTCAAGTTAGTCACTGGTGAAACTGCCTATGGTGAAACTTTTTTTATCTCCTGAAAGCAAGCATAAAGTGAATTGTAACTCTAATATATTTTTACAATGCATGTGCAGGAGTTCAGGGGCTAACATATGCTCAGATGTTTGCTTCATCGATACTTTCTCTGTGTGCTTTCACATGCATAAAACATAGGTTATGAAATATTTCCTGTCAGGGAGGTTACCACCAGCTAAAACACTGTGCTTTGTGCCAGGTGAGATGTCTTTGATTAAGTGCTGAGAGCATGTCATATACAGTGCCTGTACATGTTGCACTCCATAAAATTCTGTAAAATCTGTGACCTTAAGCAAAGCAGGAGACAGATCAGGCAGCAAATTAATTTGGATGGTTTTCACAAAATATTTAATATCTTTGGTCACTTTTGTTTTTGAGCACATTTCAACTCCTTACTCTTGATCAAGCACTCCAGGGGTCCTAAACTTTAGCCTGCTGGAACATACTGCCACTGGTATTTTTGCACACATTTCTGTTCTGTGGGGTTGGGAGGATGCTGGAGGTCCTTGCTTCCTGAACTTTCTTTTATCTGAATGGGAAGAGGAGCTTCATAACTTTTTTCTGGCTTCAGATAAATGAACTTAGAACCAGTGCTCACTTCACGTGGTGATGCACTCTTGCTATAAAAAACCTGTAGGATGATGTTATCAGCAATGAAAAATTACTGGCAGCCTGATCTGAGATGGTGTCTAGTGTTTGAACAGGAAGATAAACCTGGTAAGAAAGAGCTTGTAGAATCAGAGGATATGCAGGGAGAGCTAGTCATTCTTGGTGTGATACAAAGCACGGGGGAAAAAGCTCAGTAGTGAAAACAGAGGCATCATCAAAGAAATAATTCTGACAAGTATACTTTTGAACTTCTTAGATATGAATCAACATGGCAAGCTATAGGATTAAGCTATCCAATGTGGCTCTGTGGCTGCAAGTCATTTGAATAAGTTCAACACCAGCTAAACTCCCCCACCTCCTCAATAGATTAACTCTGAAATTAGAACTATTTAGAGAAGGTTACAGTGATAGCTAGGGTCTCCCCCACAGTGTTGATGCTGGGAGCAAACACACTGATATATTGGGATCTGTGTACAACCTTCTCATGAATGAATACATACTTGACTGGAATGGGAATAAGTGTTCATCCCTGAAAGATTCTAAAATGTCAACAAATTTGAATTTTGCTCCACATATGTTACTTCACAAAAATTCTAAGGAACAACAGATTTCAGCTGAGTAGGGCTATATTTTTATGGTACCAGTTAATCTTATTCATCTCTAATTCTGGATTCTTGATTTTTTTTTTTCAGTCATGGATTAGCCAGTTTGGAGGAGTTAAAAAACTCAGTCATTCACCTATTTTTAGAACCCAACTTTTCCTATACTACAACTTCTGGGCAGGATTTCTCACTTCCAGTTTCTGTCCAGATGTTAAATATTTGGAGCAACTGGAAGAAAAGCTGACTTCATGGTATTTCCATCGGGTTCCACTAGTGGAACAACTGGAAACTTCACGGGGAAAGCCCTTCTCTAAGTGTTCAGACTAGTTTTGCAGACTCAAGAGCTTAGGAAACTTTGGATAAGTTTTGAGTAAGCATCAAAATATTTGGATGCTTATCAGAACTGAAACCAGAGTGAACAGTATGAAGTTCATTCATCATTCTTTGTAAAAACTGCGCAAGTGGTAAAAAAATCATAGGATCACATAGAAATAGAAATAATTGCATGTTAATCACAATCAATTAACTTTTTTTCATTTCATAAAAAATAATATACTTCTCATGCAGAATGGAAATCAGATGATAAACACAAGTGCAACATTAAATTAAAAGAAGGATTTAAAGAGCAGAGTTGTAGTTCTATGGTGAAAGTAGTAAACATACCTTTCTAGTATAAAACCTTTCTAACTTTTAAGAGAATGAAAGAAAAAATGAGCTAGAACCATGTTTATGATTAACAAGCTGTCCACTGCTCTTCTGAAACTTTTCACTATGTTCAGGCTGAAACCACAGGAGTTCCACACCAATGTTTTAAGATAATACTGTAAAGTATTGTTTTGAAGATACGAGAAAAAGTCCTTGCAAATTCAGGTTTAAATGAACTATACCAAAAAAACCAAAACCAACAATATTGGTTCAAAATTATGTGAAAATTTGACCTGCCTTTATAACTTAAATACCATTTCCTGTTCATATGCATCATTACAAATGACAGAAGTGCATATACTGTCTGTTCCACAAGACAAGAAAGAAATGAGACAGTTTCTTGAACCTGAAGCACAGGTTGCAGTGACATAGGTAATGAATGCTTTATCTGGCAGCCTTCAGCTCCCCAAACTGAACAGTTAGGAATGCTTTAAAAGCTGAACTAAATAGGACAGACTCTGGTGTGAATTCAGAGTAATGATTAAACTCGTGTTTTGGGCTCCCAGGGCTCATTCAGTATGAGAGCAATTAATTAAAATAAAAAGGTGCTGATCAGAGAAAAAAATTACAAACTCTGAACTTTTGGAAGTACATTTTGAATTACCTTCATCATAATATCTGAAAGGTTGATTACACAGTATACTTGAGTGAATACATGGATTTACCATAATTTTCCAAGTAGAAAATTGACAGAGAGAGAGATTAAGAGTAAAATTACAGAAAAGTACCCACATACTAAGTGTCCAGACTAAAAATATTAGGATATTATTTTCCCTTGTGATTTCTGTGATATATTTATAACATTTAAAAAAAAAATTAAATTTTTTAGTTGTATTCAGTTGAGTTCAGGTTTTCTCATAGTAAAAATTAATAGGGAAGTGTAAATACAGCAGTTAGTAATGATTTTTTTCCAGTCTAAAACACTTCATGGCAGTGGTAGGAACCAGTTCTTCGTAGCTTCCTTAAAGTAGTTTTTGCCTGCCTCCGACTCCTTTCCCATGTATTGGTTTCCTTTTCTCACTGGTTGCAGGTATGTATAGACTTACGTCAGTGAACAGAGCTGGAACCCTGAGGAGGGTGTGATGAGAACTAAAGGGTATATCACAATATATATTGTTATCTGGCTACGTCCTAACCATGTGGAGCTCATGGAACTTCACTTGAAACCCTATCACCTATTTCCAGAACCTCCAGTTAAGCCACCATATTTTACTCCAGGTTGACCTGACACAGATACAATATCCTGCAACTAAAGAAGAAAAAGCTGTGAGGAAAAACAGCTAATCTGAAACAGGTTATAATTTATTTACTCAAAGGAATACTGCTAGATGAGCTAGATGAGTTCAGAATCACTAGGTTAATGCGTATTTGCCTCACCCTAACATGAACGTTTCCATAAGATCATTTGGAATCCACATCTCTGCAGACCTCCTTGTGACTTCTTTGTATCTCTCTTTTCCTTTCACAGGCAGAATATAATTGAAAACAAAGGTAAAAAGCAGTGAAAAAACCCCTGAAAAGCAAAAGCACAACCTCATTAAGAGAATGCTACTGGAACAGGAGATGTTTATGTGATTGTGGCAGATAAGGAGAGCTATCAGTGGTCACTTTCCACAGACCAGCTGCAAGAACAGGGGAAGGAAGTCAGCAGTGGAGAAACAGACATCAAAGCTTCATAGACAGATTTGATTCAGAATTGTCACAGAAGACCTAGTCTAGCACTGAACGTGCTCGATTAATTGTTACAGATGAGCTAGATGCATATGTTTTTGATTTACTTTATTTCTTTTTAAACACTTCTGTGACTCTCATCATAGAAGCAAGACTGCATCTACTTGCACTGCAATGCGATGTACAGTCTCATGAATATCCCATTTAGTGAAGTGTAATTAAGACTATGTTTGTGGGATGTGCTTTTAACTTGTCATACCCCAAGTCACTTCATTTTTCTAAAATATTTAAAATATTTTAAATCCTTTGTGAAAATTTATGCATTTTCCTCAGTTTTTAGTATATAGTAAGACATAGCAAAACATCCTAAAATACAGTCTCAGGAATTGGATTATTGTAATCTTTTAGTATTACTTCTATGGGGCATGTGTTGGATGGTTATATCTGTACTTTTTTGCTCAATTTAAGAGAGAGTACATGAGAAAAACGATTGAGGTTGTATTTCTTCATGATGAATAAATAAGATCTGGAAAAATTTTGTGGGGAAGGGGAAAGAAACAAAGAATGTCTACTTCTCTAACTCAAAATTAGGGCTTGACAAGTCACAGGAAAATATGTGAAGAGAAAAGAACATATTTTCCATTTTACTCTGTGGGAAACTTCGGTGTTTCATTCTTACTATTATAAAATTTTTCCTAGCCCCCTTTCCCCCTTCTTTCCTTCCTGCCCCATCTGCCCTCACCTTTCCCCTACAAATAATTGGTGGTAAAATTATTTCAATTTTTGTTTCGGTTCTACCCTCAGTAAAGGTTTCTCCTGTACTCTTTTCCCAGAACCTGGAGACTGTTTATTTTACTTCCCTAAGCATTAGGGATGTATGGACATATTAGGGACTGTATGGATATACAACATAATCCTGCCGACTGTACCCCTGACTGCCGGGAGGAGTTTAAGTGCAGATGTAACTGGCAGTGTAATCCTCCCCCACATCTCAAACCATTCCTCAGGTCTGCAGTTAAAAAGGCACAGGACAGTGAAGCAACTGCAGCAAGAGACAGTCGCTTACCCACAGCAAATCCCAGCCCAAGGGAAGAAATCACCCAATTAAAGGAGCGAGGAGCAAGCTTTGCCCACAGAGTGGGACACAGGAGTAGAGGACAGATCCCACAGCACAGGAATTGGGGCTGCTTCTGTGTTCCCATGCCTTGCTTCGTATTGCAGACATAAGGTCTAGGTAACTGTGAGAGTTGCTATTAATTACATGCTCTAAGTCTTACATTATAACACTTACTAGGGTTACTGTGCTTCTAAAATAAAAGAAATAAGCAAAATCTCTGTTAATAATATTAATTACTAACTACTTATATACACCTAATCTTGGAAATCTATTACAATAAAGAGAGAGAAACTACTGCATATAATGTAAATACAGGTACAAGTATAAATATTGAAGTTTCACAAAGTTTAAAGGTGTTTGAATATCATTCTCATTTAACTTTCTTATTTTGCTATTTTAAGTTATTTTCTTTAGAAGCAGGCAATCATGACAATGCAAAGGGTTAAAAAGCAAATTCCAAAGAAATCCCTTGTATGAAAACTTCTGAACTTGGTTTAATGATATTTTTTGGTAAGCCGCAAAGATTAATTGAAAAAATATAGTAACTCTTTTGAAGTTCACCATTTTCATTAGGATGTTGAAACGTCTTCCTGCAGCTAACCTTTGTCTAATCTATCCTGAACATACTTATTTATTTTTTCAAATAGAAAAGGAAATTCAGGCAGTTGAATGTTAGTGCTGCTTATTAATTTCACAACACTGATATTGTCAGTAATTTATTAAACTAGAGGTATTTGGTGAACCAGTTAATGACTCAGCAGCTCAACTATGTCCCTAAAGCAATGATCTCATATACAGGTTCTTTTAAGTCCTAAGTTACAGGAGTCTAGTTCTCAGGGACTTGGTTTTACTATCATCATATCATAGCTCACATCTGCCTTGGGATCTTTATTTAAAGTCTCAGCAGAGAAGTGAGTGGGTCTGCAGTGAGGGCCAGTGTCTCTCTCATGGCAGGTATATACCATTCCACTTATGGACAAGATATGTTAGCTCTATGCCACAGGAAGGCAGCAATGTCTAACCCAAACTCCTTCTTTGAAAAGGTCACCAGAACTGGGATCTCAATTTCAAATACCCACCTTAGGACATTTAATGTATGCTGGAAATATTAATGTGTTAGTATTCTGTGTATCATTAAATGAACCTACATTTAGATGTTCAGAGTGGGTGTTCCTCTGGGTGCTGTCCTTTCTCTCTTCTTGTGAAACATGCTTCCTCCCTGTCTCCTCTCAAGCCCTTATTCTCTCATGCCTTTTTGGAGGATGATGAAAAAGGAAACAGCACAAGGGTTTCCTAATCATCTTTCTGTCCCCTAAGCATGCAGGGCTCCACCTCAACCTTCTCCTTGCTCAATAATAGGCAACTGGATCCACCCTCTACTGGAATTTCACACAGCATCTTAGCAAATAAGGCATATGCAAACAGAATGCAAAACCCTAACCAATACTGAGGAAGAAGGGTGAGTGTATGAGGTGACAAGAGACAAACATCTGTAAGAAGATTCAGAAAATTTTGGGAAGTGCTTGTTCCTTTCTGCTTCTTGATGCACAGCATGTGTAGGCCCCTAGATATGTGTTGCTGTGTTTTTCCCCTGGTTTTCCTGAGGAAGTGGAGATGTGCTGGAGGAGTGTGTCTTCTGGGTTCCAGTTCAGCTCTCTCATAATATGCTATGTAGAAAAGGGAAGGGAAAGATATAAAAGCCTGAAAACATCCTTTAACTAAGTCTAGCTGGTGAGTAAGACAGGTGGGAAGTTCAGAAGGCACATGCAGGACAAATGGTAGAAATATTTAAAATTAATTAGTAGAAGAAGACTGAATGGATAAACCAAATAGGTACTGAAGAGGCACAGGCAAGGCCACATAAAGGAGAGAACAGAAATGGAAATACTGCTAAAGAGCAAAAAAATGGCAAGACACATTGTAGTGAGAAGAGGAAAGAGTGGAAGATGATAGAAGGAGGTACAGAAGGAAAACAATACATTAAAATGGAAAACTTAAAACTTTGGAAATATGAAATAAACATTAAGTTTATTAAAATTAAAATGATTAGATCAAAAGGAAATGGGTGTGGAAAATATGATGCAAAAACTTGGTCCTGGAGTTCATACACTGGAAGCAAGTATTTTTGTAAATACTTTAACAATTGAACTGTAAATGTCCTTTTCAGAGCACTGCTTTTAGGTATCACACATATTATGTGAGAGTGTGTATGTGGAGATAATGCTCACTATACTAAATATTACAAGGATAAACAATCTAAATCATCAAAACCCATGAATTTATAATCATTACATTCTTTCTCCCCTTTTTTTTTTTTTTTTTGTGTGTGTGTGTGTATGTGAACTTGAATGCAGACATCCATTAAGCTCCTGAGGAAAATGGAGCTGAATTTGATCTAGTCTGCCTGGAATGGCTCCTAACACTACTTGATTCAATAGTCAGCAAGAATTAAATGGGACCTTTTGTAGAGTTTCCATAAATAACCAGCTCAGATTCAGAAAAGTCCAAACACCCAAAATTCATATGAAGTCAATGAGTATCTATTAAGCTGCTATCCACATTTTCTCACTTTATCTTGTATCAGAAGAACTTCCTCTATCATTACAAGCAATCTCTAGACAAAAACTAAGGTTTTGTTTTTTCTGAGTTATCATAACTAAATAACTTTATATTATTGACACAGACACTTCAAAAGGCAAGAAGAATCATTATGATGTCTCCAGTGATGGTTATTGATTACAGTCTCTTGAAACTGTACTATTGTTCTCAATTTCTTTTCTCTCAGTAATTTCTCTGTTGTGTTTGGGGGTTTTTCTTATTGTTTGGTTTTTTTTCTCTTTTCTTTTTTATTTTTTTTTCCTTTCCTGGCAGCTGTTACTACTTAAGCTTCTGAAAACACAACTAAAAGAGTGTAAAAGTAACTTAAGACATCATCAACTTAGCTGTAATGTTGGATCTCAGGACAAGTTACTGATTTCAACAAGTACTTATACTGCAATCAGCAGTGGAAATAATTTGAAACTGCTCTGCCTTCAAAAGCAGAGCTGATTGCCCCTGAGGCTAAGGGAAAGGTTCCCACTGACTTCAACAGGCCTTGGATTAAGCTGTGAATAAGGATCTGTACAGGGTAAATACTAGTGACAGAATCTGGGGCTTTGCCAGATAAACACAGAAAGGGAGACAGGGAATTTCAGAATGCTTCATTCCTGGAAGAGATGAGATCTTCTATCCTTTGTTTTTTAGCTCCAGTTGTTCCCCATCCAAAAAAAGGTCAGGAGGAAAGAAACAGGAGAAAAGCCTGAATTTTTCTTCTGCTCTCAAATCTTCAGCAGAATGTGAGTACATTCTTAAGAAACCATTCTGTTTTTAAACACTCTTTGCTAACAATGAAAATATAGGAAGGTATGATCTAGTTGGTGTGTTAGAATCCATGGACAATTCTTACAAACAAGGTTTTGGGTTAAATGTTACAGTGTACACTGGAGAATCCCATTACACATCAGCATCTATTTTGTAGTTGCTTGAAAATAGTCTGACAATTAATACTGTGACATCCTCTTCAATACAATATGCAACATTACCCCTCCCTTTTATCCAATTTGGGAATATTAAGAGCTAAGGAATACTCCTTTATTGAATGCTCTTTTTAATCAGATTATAGCAAGACATCCCTTTAAAAGCTGTTTTTGTGTGGGGACACAGCAAAAATTCCAATTTTCATTGATCAATGTCTCTCTTAATTTTCCATTGGTTTTCATATTTTTTAAAAAGTGTTAATGTTTTCTGAATTATACTAGATTTAAAAATTGCTACGGGGGGGGCGGGGGGGGGGGAACACCTTGAAACTAAATAACTTGCATACTAGACCAGAATTAAACACACTGATTTATTTTCAAAGATGTGTAGATGTGGCACTTAGGGACATGGTTTATTGATGGACTTGGCAGTGTTGCATTAATGGTTGGACTTGATCTTAGAGGCCTTTTCCAACCAAGATGATTCTATGATTCTATAGGCTGGACATGTATTAAAATCATCATATGAGGCACTGCAAGGACTTAAATATTGTATCCTTTAGATCACCAATGGATTAATCACAGTTTTTGCTTCAAGCACTTTCTGCTCAAGCTGACATGCAGAAAAAAAACAGCAAATGTGAGCACTGTATTAAATTTGTTGTGACGCACTGGTGTTTTTAAGAAATAACAGAGAGATCATTTTTTGCCAGAAAACCAGGTTTGAACAAAGACTGATGCAGGGAAGCAAGTTCATAAGGACTGTGAATTTCCAGCGCAGGGGGAAAGCATTTGTCCTTTTCTTAGCCAGAAAGCACATTCATCTTTCCCAGTGTCAGCAGTGCAAATACGTGCAATTTACAGGTTATTGTCTAAGCTTCTGAAAAAAATGTTGCCCTTGAGGCTTTCTTCTTCAGAAAACACAAAGTTAAGCTTCCCACTAACATTTTTTTTGTCAGGAATCACGTAAAAGCCGTTAGGAAGCAGAATTAAAAAATCCCTTGCCTATAACTCATTCACTCCACCCCCCCGGACCAGACTTAGCAGGAAAATAATTTGGTGATACAGTAGGGTTGCCTTATCATGGCATGCCTAAAAAAGTCATCTTGACAATTAGATTGTTAAAGCATGGAGTGAAATTCAGTGCAATTTTTGTTAATAATGCAAGAGTTGTTGCAGGTAAGTGGGATGCAAAATTTCGTATTCTACTTTAGTTAGTAGATGAAACCAAGTACATCAACGAGCCTTGATGAGATTGCAGGCCCTCTGATTTGGGTCTCTTTTAGCATGGAATAGGTTTTTACTTTAAATGCACAGTAGATTCAATGCCTTAGCTTTTGGGTTTATTTTCCCTTGAGGTAATAGTTCCTTGGCAACTGACCATACCTTTTCTACTCGATTTGCATAAGAAACAGCAGGACTGTGTGAGTAGTTAGTACAGAAGACTTCCTCTTCAGACAAAATGTCATGCATTATGACCAAAATATATTCATATATATCCTGTACACACTCATGTGTGTGCGTGTGTTGAGTAATAACTAATTTATTGTCTGCATGGGGACTGAAAGAAACTGAGAACTCCTAGATGCACACTGAAAAAGAAGTGCTGTATTTTGAAAATAACATGGAAAAACAATCATCTTGCTAATATATGTGTTGCTCAAGTAAAGTATTACCTTAATAAAGGAGCTAAGAACCCACTTGTGCCTATATAGATGTAAATGTATTCTATTATTTTAGCTCTAGCTTATGATAGAATTACTCATTTAAATTACAGATGTAATAAAAACTAGCCCTGCACAGCCCAGTGAGTAAAATCACCAAGACAACAGCTAAGATCCAGAATCCAAATGAGGGTAAAGCTGTCTAACCAAAAATCTATGTTCCCTCAGTTAATGCTTTATTTATGTATCTTTGTATTTCAAGCTGCTTAAACCATAGAAAATGCAGCCTTTTAGTCACCTCTCTCACAGCCATGATGCACTAACATTTCAAAATTGTCTTCTGTTTGATGGATGCAGGACTGGCCCCCATGGTGTTGATACCAACAATATAAAGAAATGGCCTGGAAAAATTTTGGTACCCATGGTATGGTCTTCCCTCCAACACACATACTGCTCTCCTCTTCACAAGGACATACTGTGCTTCCTCTCCTGATCCTCACTGTGCTTTGGAGACCCCAATCCTGCAGACTTCATCACATCCCAACTATCAGCACTATTTCCTGTGGTGTTCAGGGCAATGCAAGAGGATACCAACCTTAAATCTTCTTTTTTCCCAGTCTGCTTTCCTGCTTGTTTTATTCATAAAGCAAATTATTTCCCACACTGTTACATTTTTCAGATCACATCTTTTTATGTACATGTCTTTTCCTTCACACACCCTCCATCCCAGCCTGCCTCACTGCATCCACAAACTTCAAGTGGATTTGTTAAATGAGGGAGGCAAGCTGGCACAAGCCAGCTGAAAGAAAGGTAGCTGGCAGAATTTCACTAATCTGGGGGCTTTTTGTACAGAAGGTTGTATTAACACGGCTTGGAAACCCACATAGGCAACCCTTCATTCTGTCTGCTTAACACCGATACAGGGGAGCACCCAGTACCTGTGCTCAGACATTTAAAAAACAGCAGTAGCTGCCAGGGGAAGGAAGAACAGAGCAGGAAAGTAGAAGACATTGCCCAGGACATGGTTGGAGACACACTCTTCGAAGGAGGTGCTCCAACAATTAGAGAGTTACGGCTTTGAGGGACTTCAGCTTTGGACAACCCATGTCAGAGCAGGGAGACCCCAGAGGGCCTATGGCGTGTGAGTCACTCACGCTGAATGTGAGTGGAGTAGAGGAGAAAGAGTAAGTAAGGAGCGTCAGAAAGTAACCAACCTGCTCCAGCGCCTCACCACTCTCACAGGAAAGAATTTCTTCCAAATATCTAATCTAAACCTGCCTTCTTTCAGTTTAAAGCCATCAACCCTTGTCCTATCACTACATGCCCTTGTAAAAAGTCACTCTCCAGCTCTCTTGTAAGCTTCCTTTAGATCCTGCTATAAGGTCTCTCTGAAGCCTTCTCTGCTTCAGGTGGAACAACCCCAAATCTCTCAATGTGTCTTCATAGGAGAGGGGCTCCAGCTCCCTGATTATCTTCATCCTCCTCCTCTGGACTCACACCGACTGGTCTGTGTCCTTTGTGTATTGGGGGTCCCAGACCTGGATGCAGTACTCCAGATGGGGTTTCACAAGAGCAGAGTAGAAGGGCAGAATCACCTCCCCTGACCTGCTGGCCACGCTGCTTTGGATGCAGCCCAGAACATGGCTGGCTTTCTGGACTGCAAGCATGTATTGCTGGGTCATGCTGAGCTTCTCATCCACCAACACCCCAAAGCCTTTCTCCTAAGAGCTGCTCTCAGTTTGACACTGCTTCATCTGCAACAGCTTTGGAGTCCCTGTCTTGTATTTATAAACCAGTGTAAATAATGCCTTCCATCTTACCCTTCTACTTCTCACATGCAAGAATGCTCCTCCCTATTTCAAAATAAGCCTAAGCATTTTTCCAAAAGTTCCAGGTACAACTGTGACCCTAACTAATTCCACTAAATAGAAATGCTGGGAGTGGCTAACTCACTGCTGATTTTGTTAACTGTGTGCATACCGCTGATAAACATGTTGTGTTTCACATACTGAGAAAATACAGACAAAATCTTCCTCCATGCAAATTGAGGCTTATTTTCATGAAAAGCCAGTTACATTTATATATACATACATATGAGCATCTGAACAAAAATTCCTATTATGCAACTGGCATTATCATGTGTATTAGACATTTTTGAAAATAATGAGAAGCCTTTTTAGCTGGTATGGCACTTTGATGGTGACACGTTAAGTGAACAATTAAATTCAGTACCAAAGAACTTGATACATAACTCCTGACATATCCTGTTATAAGCTTTAAAATAGGAAACTACAATTTCCCAGTGCAAACACTTATTTTAGGTGTAATCTAATCAGAATGACTGTAAATCAATGATTCTCAAGTTTTATGTGTACACCCTTATTATGATATTGTTCTCAGAGTCATGTAGTTCCCTTTATACAAGAAGAAGCTATTCTAAAATAACTGATAGTCTATGGTCTGCCAGTATTTCTTCAGAATATCCTTTCAGTGCTGTCTGCAGAGAAATAAAGTGACTAGACTTCCCTCAAATGGCCACCAAATGACTGAAGGAAAATCTTTTTGTAATGGTTGTCATGACCATTTATAATATTCGTTAGTTTGTCATCCACTCCTACAGTGGATTTTACAGAATTACTGGAAAAGAGAATAGACCACAACTTAATTCAATCACAGCAACCAAAGGATGGAAACAGACCCCACACAATTGCTGTATTTCTTTTCTCTCTTAAGAATGATACTGGCACCTAAACAAAGAAAAATTGAGGAGGAGAAGGAATCTGGCTTTTATTTTTGGAAAGTATAACAGTAAGCCAACAATATGTCTATGGAGACAATAACATATCCATCTCTGCAATGGCTTTGGCAGTCATTCTTTGGTCTCAATTTCCTATTACACAGTGTCAGAACCCAAGGTATAAATGCTCTCTCCACCTTATCCTATCTCCCTCTCCCTCTCCTTTCCTAAATAGTGAATGAAGTCTCAGCCTTCAGGAACATTATTCCCTAAAAGAAGTCATGCATCGTCCAGACTGGGCTCGTCTGGCTCCTTTCCCCTCACTGCTTCTAGGAATTGGAATGGTTTTCTTAGTTGTCCTATTATGATCAAAGCCACTTGTTTTCACCTTAGCACAGCACCAGCTCATTTAGACGCCCATCCTTCATGGAATTATATCCACCTTCCTGACTATAGTCCGCTCCTGCAATGCCATGAGGCAGGAAATATGAGGGCTTAAATCTTCACTTTACTTCTTCTTTTGATACTGAATCTTAGTTCCTCCTTCACTTGGAATGCATATTGCTTAATCTTTCTCCCTACCAAGTGTCTTTGTAACATGCTGGTTATAGGTTTTTAACTGCATGGGGCAATCCTGCCACATTTACTGAAAGCTGCATAGTACATAGCTGTTGGACTCCATCATGGGATCTCAAGACAGCCCACACTTCTGTGGTGGATCTGGAAGTGGATGTACTGAACATCCCAACAAGACCTTCTACCTGTACTGGCATACCTAAACACAAACTAGAACCTGATGACTCAGAAGAAAGGTTATTAGATCTAGACAAATTAGAAAAAAAATTAAAGCATTTGAAAATGCTTCTCCCTTGCTAAGGTTGCTTGCTTTAAGTAATGGTGCAATCTTCACTTTCTTCCTCCAAGTTTTCTGGTCTGAGACATCCTGGACAAGACAAGAAGGTAAGAGGCTCCCTTTTCTTGTCACAGACACCTCAAGAAAACACACAGCACTGAGCAATCTTGGGAAATCAGAGAACCTTTCTTATGCATATGTACGATCCCTAATTCAGAATTTTTTTTTTTTCCAAGGTTGGAAAGCATTAATGAGACACTGTCATTACTCTCTACAGGTCTTTCCAGAAGTAATGGGATGGCAGGCTCATGCATATAATCTTCCACCATGTGGTTTAAGAGACCAGAGCTATGTTTTTTGAAGGAAAGTCTGTATTACCCTTCCTTCTAGGCTAAACTGTTGGTATTGTCTTTCTCTTGAGATTAATTTTCTTGACTATTGCTTCAGTCTAGTCGACTTGCAAGAGAGCTTCTAAAACTTTTGTGCTTCCTTCCAAAGTCTTTTTGTATTTTGTCAGATGACAAATCAGCACATGGTAACAGAACATTTACTAGACTTCATCCTGTCACTGTAGGAAATTATGTTTCTGTTTTCTTTGTTGTGTGCTAAGATTGCGCCTTCTGTCTGGATGCCCTCTGCATGTATTTGTTAACAGGACCTGAAGTTTACAACACAACCCTCCCCCTTGTATGAGCTACAGAATACATTTGAGTGTGGTATTGATGAGTATTTCTATCTTGTCTTTTACCAGCCACATCAGCAGGAATCCTCCCTCCAACTTTAACTGGAAATACATTAAGGATACAGCTGAGAAGTATCTCCAGTTTCCATTATGAGAAGTGGAAGCCTGTTAATAGTAAGGTTTCCAGCTGAAGGATGGTGAAACCAACATGCAAACTCTTTAGAGACCACATGTGCCCACTGAGCAGACATAAATCTAATGAAATGTGTGAAATATTGCAAGGATGAGATATGGAGGCTTCTCTGTCTGGCCTTTTTGAGGACTAGGACCTTGAAATAGTTTTCTCTGCAGTAAGTGGAACTACCACTGAAGCTGAAAGATGCTGGGACAATATGCCAAAATAAACATTTTGGTGGTTTCTTTTTTTTTTTTTAGTAGATACTGGATTGTTGGACAAGTCAGGGTGAGAATCACCAATAGCAGTACTTGACATTTATGTCTGACACAGAACACTCATCAAGTAAGATAAGATTTCAATTCATGAATGGGTTAGCAAATGGTTTCCTGGCTGCATTATAATCCACAGCTAGAAAAAGCCATTTTTCAAAAAATCTAATTCATATAAACATAGAATCATTTAGGTTGGAAAAGACCCCTTAGATCCTTGATTTCCACCATTAACCCAGCACTGCCAAGTCCACCCCTAAACCACATCCCTAAACACCACCTGTGCATGTCTTAAATACCTCCAGGGATGGGGACTCCACTACTTCCCTGGGCAGCCTGTTCCAGCGCTTTACAAGCCTTTCTGTGGAGAAACTTTTCCTAATATCCAATCTAAACCTCTGCTGATAAAATTTGAGGCTATTTCCTCTTGTCCTGTCACTAGTCACCTGGGAGAAGAGAGTGACCCTCATCTCACTACAACCTCTTTCAGGAGATCTCCCATGAGCCTCCTTTTTTCAGGCTAAACCACCCCAGCTGCCTCAGCCAGTCCTCATAAAACTTGTGCTCCAGACCCTTCACCAGCTCCGTTACCCTTGTCTGGGCTTACTCCAGCACCACAATATCTTTCTTGCTATGAGGAGCCCGAAACTGAACACAGGATTTGAGGTGTGTCTTCACCAGTTTCTGAATACAGGGGGATGTGGCCCTGCTGGCCACAGTATTACTGATAAAAGCCAGGACGTCCTTGGCCTTCTTGGCCACCTGGGCACACTGCTGGCTCATGTTCAGCTGGTTGTCACCCAGCATCCTCTGGTCCTTTTCTGCCAGGCAGCTTTCCAGCCCCTCTTCCCCAAGCCTGTAGTGCTGCATGTGGTTGTTGTGATCCAAGGGCAGGACCCAGCACTTTGTCTTGTTGAACCTCACACCATTGGCCTTACCCCACTGATCCAGCCTGTCCAAATCCCTCTGCAGAGCCTTCCTACCCTGCAGCAGATCAACACTCCTACCCAATTTAGTGTCATCCTGCAAAATGAGGGCGCACTTGATCCCCTCATCCAGATCATCAGTAAAGATATTAAAAAGAACTATCCCCAAAACTGAGCTCTGGGGAACACCATTAGTAATGGGCCACCAGCTGGATGTAACTCCATTCACCAGCACTTTCTGGGCCTGGCCATCCAGCCAGTTATTTTTACTCCTCCAAGTTTTAAGCAGCCAGTTTCTCCAGAAGAATGCTGCAGCAGATAGTGACAAAGGCTTTAATAAAGTCCAGGTACATACACCTTGAGCATCTCCAGCCTTTCCCTCATCTACTAAGCAGGTCACTTTGTCAGAGAAAGAAGGAAATCAGCTCAGTCAAATTGGACCTGCCTTTTATAAATCCATGTTGGCTGGGTCTGATCTCCTGGTTGTCCTGCACATATCATGTGATGGCACTTGAGATGATCTGCTCCATGATCCTCAGTGAACCAAGATCAGGCTTACAGGCCTGTAGTTCCCTGGATCCCCCTTCCACCCTTCTTGTAGATGGGTGTTGTATTTGATAACCTCCAGCCAAATGATACCTCCCCAGTGAGCCAGGAGTGCTGGTAAATGATGGAAAGTGGCTTCGTGGGCATGTTTACCAGCTCCTTCAGCACCCTTGGGTGGATCCCATACGGCTTCATAGACTTGTGTGTTTCCCCTTGAATTATGGGTCTTCCTTCTGCTCCCCATCCTTCTGCTCCCTGTCTTCTAGCTCAGGGCACTGGGTACCCCAAGAACCATTGATCTTGCTATTAGAGGTTGAGGCTAAGAAGGCATTAAGTACTTCATTCTTTTCCTCATCCTTTGTCACCAAGTTTCCCCCCACATCCAATTAAAAATGGAGATTCTCCTCAGCTGCTCTGTTGTTGAGGATGTATTTATAGAAACATTTTTTATTGTCTTTTATAGCAGTACCCAGAGTAAGTCCTAGTTGGCCTTGCTTCCTGCCTAACCTTACAACATTCTTGTAGCCCTCCTGAGTGACATGCCCCAGCTTCCAAAAGTCATGAACTTTCCTTTTTTTTACCCCATGAGTTCCAGCCAAAGTTCTCTGTTCAGCCAAGCTGATCTTCTTCCCCACCATCTCGTCTTTCAGTCCACTAGAAGAGTCGGCTCCTGCACCTTTAAGATTTCCTTCTGGAAGAATGTCCAGCCTTCCTGGACTCCTGTGCCCTTCAGGACCAACTCCCAAGGCACTCTGTCAACCAGTCTCCTAGACAGGCCAATGTCTGCCCTCTGGAAGTTCGAGGTGGCAGTCTGCTGACCCACTCCCTACTTCTCTGAGAATCTAAAACTCTAGCATTTTGTGGTTTCTGTGCCCAAGATGCCTCAGACTATAACATCTCCCATCAGTCCTTCTGCAAAAAACATCTCCCATCAGTCCTTCTGCGGAGCACCTTTCCTGGTTGGCTTCCTCATCAGCTGTGTCAGGAAGTTATCCTCCACACACTCCAGGAACCTTCTAGACTGTTTCCTCTCTATTATGTTGAATTAACAGCAGACATCTGGTAAATTGAAGTCCTCAATTACCCCTCTGTTCAAAAAATAAAATAAAAAAAAAAAAAACAAAACCTCTTTGTCGATACATCAGTGTTCAGAATTAGAATTTAAATTGGTAATTCTCCCCTAAAATTGCCCTATGTGATGGGCCATTTTTCATTTATTAACATTACAGAGCCATATAAAACAATTTATAAAAGTGCATTTCATCACTCCAGCACCAAGTTCTTAAAGGTGATAGTATTTCACTTTCCAATAGATACTTTGTCAAATAAAACTTTTGTAAGTAGGTAGCTATCATTCTTTGTCCATATTTGAAGCCTTCCTTTACTTTTGATTCTCCTAAATGCTCCAAGTCAATCCTTCTGACATTTGTTTTTCTTTCCTTAGTGTGCATGAGAATTTCAAAGCTGAGGTTTTCCGATCCAAAATATTTTTATACACAGTTCAGTAGTTTGTGGAGCACATTTTAAGATACGGGAAAGGAACCTAACAATTAACACATGTAGACATAACTGTTTTTTACAGTAGGTGGAACGGGGAGGTGCTCCTTTCCATTAATTCATCTTGACTCACACTGTTCCTCCTTTTGCTGAAACTTTTTTTAATAATAGGAATTTCCTTTGGAAGAGCTTACAGGTGGCTGCAGTGCTCACTAGTTGGCTATACTATTTTAGATCTTTATTTTGTTTACTGAAACTACTTGCCAGTTTGCAAGTGATTTGCAGTTTTTTCCACTATTGAGAATGCCTGGTGCAGTCTATTTCATATAGGCATGTACTGCCTGGCTTCCATTAGAAATATAATTCATAGAGGACAGAAAAATGCTGTAATTATTGTATTGATCTCATTGGACTCCGTTGGACCCATAAGATCCACGTGCACATCTTGGTTTTCATTTACTTCTTTGCTTTACTGTAAAAGACATTTATTTGGGCTAGATGCAACTATCAGTCTACACCAGCTCCTTATTGTGGCAGGTGCAAATTAAAAATGTTTCACAATATTATTCACTAAGATTTGATAGGGAAAAAAAAGGGAGATTAAATATAAGGATAATTACAGAGGTAAAGATTACTCCCTAAATAAAGAGAAAAAAAAAAAAAAAGACATAGGCCTTCTTTGCACAGAGAGATTGTTGCACTTCATCAAGTGAGACAAGCGGTGAAACATACTCGAGAACTGAGCTGCTAATACTGAAATAATGTACATCCATCTGGAGGGAAGTGTCCCTCCAGATGCTAGTAAAAAAGCCTATTGATGCTCCTAAAAGGCTTTATATTGATGTAACTCCTTACATAGTTTTGTCAAAACAGAAATCATATAGATCCAATAATAAGGTGTCACTGAAAGCTATTGCCAAATACTATCTAAATTATCCAAATCAGCTACAGCATTACTGGATTTGATGTAGCAGCTATTCAATAAAATCCAGAGCCAAGACAATAGCTACACTGTTCCTCCCAATATTACAGTCTGTGAAACTGTATATAAAATGAAGATACTTGAAAGAAAAAGCTGTGCTATTGTCTTTCATTAACAAGGCTTGAATTGTTAAAGCCCTCAGCACCATGATTTAATTAAAAGGATACAAACAGGCAGTCCCACAATAGGAAGAGACTTAAGGAGCAGCACAGAGTCAGTTTTAAGGAGGGACTTATTTTTCATGCCTTATTTACTATTTCCAGTTATTGTTTACAAAACTCTTATGTGAAAGCTGTGCTGTTAATGAAAGTATTTGTGTTTACTGCTTTTTTACAGTTTCCTTGAAATCTGACACATTATTTATGACTCAACTAGTCAAAGGACAGCAAATAAAGACTAACAGTACAAATAAAAGTCAGGCTGCACTGAAAAGTAAAGCATATCTTTAAATGTAAGTACAGCTGAGAACTACAACATCGAGCAGAACTATAGGCAGATTAATTTGGTTCGGTTTGTGTTGTTTTTTTTTTTTTTTTTTTTTTTTTTTTTTTTTTTTTTTTTTTTTTTTTTTTTTTTATCTTTTATCTTCCCCACTTATTTAGGTAACAGTAAAATTATAATTAAAATTCATATTTTCTCACTTAAAAAGAGAAAAGAAAAATTCTTTGCACTAGAATTAAACGACATTCTATGCCTAACAGGTGTTTAGGCAGCTCTTGCAGAATGGATACACCGTCAGCAGTTTCCAGATCCAATCTTAATTGCTGATGGCAAACCTGTAACTGAAGATTAGAAATGTGCTTTAAGAAATTTTGCCTCCCTAGGATAAAAAAAGCTTTGACAGGTAAATGTTTCTACCTATATACAGAGGTGCAAACTAGAAGGAAACATAGGGCAGTTTCTCATTGGAATACCTTAGGTGAAATTTGCTAAAATGGCTCCCTTGGCTTCAGTGAATTTGTGTAGAATTTTGGTTGCATTGTGTTTGAAAATTGCATTTAGCTGTAGTGTATCCATACGATAAAAAAATTACTTTTATTGTAATTACTGGTATAGCGTAAGTTTCACATTGGTATTGAAGTATGAAAGCTCAGGAAGTCTCTTCCTTCAAGACACAGTTCTTTTAAAGTAACTTTATCCGAAGTGCAGGCAATTCATATGAAAATTTTACTTTAAAAGTACCTAAATATAAAAAAGAAAACACTTGTTCCATATCTGCTAAAGGGATGTACTACAGAAATATAGCTGATACTTAATACTTCTCTACATATGATTTATTAGTAATGTTTTTGCATGCACCCTTTGAAAAACAGGAAACATTTGGGCAGACTAAATTGGATTTGGTATGGCTCCAAAGGTCCTTCAGTGCACACTGGTTTCAAAATTGAGCAATTATTGTATAGCAGTAAAAATGCTATTTTGATCTGAAGGAAAGAACCATAACATGATCAGTGACTAAAGTATCTGTCCTAGTAGAAAATGCAGATTTAATGCATTAGAAATAATATTCCTAAAGTAAGCTCTTCTCCAGTAAAGGGCATCACCATAATGCTTATTTTGATGGACAAAGGAGTAATTGAGGACACTGTTACTTCACTGTTCAGAGAAACCTGTCTAACTTAACGATTTAAGCATAATCTGACTACTTAAACAGTAACATACAGATACCAATATTTTAATAAACCCAGGTCCAGAAGGCATTGTAAAACACTTGCTGCAACCACTCACAGTACAGCTGGCAGCAAGGCAGACCAACACAGGCTTTCATTGCTATACTAGCACTCCTAACCCTAGGACAGGAGGGATAACCAGCAATGCTGAAAACCCAAGCTGCCACAATTTTGCGTTAGCAGCATTAAGGTAAGTCTGGTTAGTTCTGCTGCAATAATTCTCCTCACTTAAAGATAAACAGCCTTCAAAAGTATGTTCTTGCTTTGCGCATGGAAACAAAGAGCTCTCTTTCGGCTTTATCGGTTGGTCTAAATATTTGGGATTTCAACAGCATGGGGAGTGGGACAATGATATTTACACTACCCACCTTGGAGCACTTAACGTACTTCCTTCCCCCTCCTTGTCTCCAGTGTCTGCCTGGTTTACATTTGCTTGGCTATAGCACCTTTCTCTCCAGGGGGAACAAAACACCCGAAACAGCACATCACTTCTAGCTTTCTGATAAGTGGCAAGGAAACAGGATATAAATTCGCATGACAAGTACTCAGCTAATCATTTTTCATAAGTGATAGTGCTATTATATTAGATATTAACCAGGGAAAGTATGTGTACAAACAGAGCCATTAATCTACTTCAAGTCACCCACAGAGAAATACTTTAAGGATCAGGTTCTCACTTACTTAATTGATTTTTATTCTCCACAGATTTGTGCAAGATTATGATGTAAGAATACAAAATCAACAGTTCTGGTGAAACAAGAAGAGAGATGTCAGAGAATAGCACTATGCAAAGAATTTATCTACAGAAAGCTATTGCCGAGATATGTTGATATCAAACCAGGAGGCTGCCTTTGGAATGGACAATGTTGGATTAGTAACTATGAAGACACCAGAGTTTACAAATATATAGCTTTCCCTAAATTTTACTTACTTATAATTCTGATTCTCATAGACCACACATACCCAAAGCTTACTCAACTTGTCCTAAGAACTGCAGGCCTATACAGAAGTTGCTCCCCAGAACAATTCTTCACCTGGGCAGTTTAAACTGAACGAGCATCTGCCTGGTATTTTGTAAACAGAGAGGTTTTAATAGTATGTATCAAGGAAATGCAAAGGTTTTGCTTTTCTATGGGCATTTTAGAATGGGCTATGACAATTCTGAAGTTTTATTCTGCACTGTATCATACATGGAATAATTAACTCCACGTACTTGGGTATAGGAAGAGGTGGAAATATGAATCTTTAATTCTTGACTGGTGAAAACATGCTGTAAATTCCATACAGCCCCATATTGTGTTCCATCAGCAGTGTTCAAACTATGGCCTTACAATTTACCCTTTTCTTATACAAGCAGTAAGTTTAATACAATCAGATCTTATGACATGTCACTGCGTATTTCACTACAGCTACTGCTTCCCAGTGAAGTCTCTAGTCATGAAAGAGAGAAACTGAAGGGCAATTAAAACTCCTACTTATTTGGTGCATTAGAAAATAACTGTTACACCTGTTGTCATTCTCTTTATGTTTCTGTGTATCTGTCCAGAATTGGTGTGTTAAAAAGATGTAACTTTAATACTGACATTGTAGAAAGTTAAAGAAGTTTAATCCAAAATTCCATTTTTCACTTGGACAAAACAATTGGTCCTACTACACTCATTTACTTGTTTACATACAATTTGTTTTTCATTGTGATGATTTCCACAAGCCTTAATTTGTAATGCTTTGTGCTGTTATTATCAGTCTAGGAGTTGTGATTGCTGAGCCTAAAGCACAGCTAAAACTCAAAACAACAGCATAACTGCTGTGTGAAATTAGAAGTATGAACAGTAATGAAAAGAAAGGATTGGTTTAGACTTTCTAGAATCACCATACTCGTTTAATTCCTAAACGTCCTAAATGTCTGAATTATTGCATTAGTATACTTCAGAATCAAAGGTCCTGCACTGATATAAAACACACATTAGAACATGTACGTTTCTTCATGCTTCGCAGAACCACAGGAAAACAGCAGAAAAACAGTGGAAGAGGGGATTAAAATAGAGGAGGCAGATTGGATTGTTCACAGGAGTAATCTGTCACAGCACCGGATACCAGCTCCAACCAGACAAGTAAAATTGATGTAGTCACTGTTCCATTAAAGCCAAAAGTTTGGTTAGAGGGAATGGCATGAATGGTGTGAGTCAGTGTCTGCCCCAATTACTGCCTGTCTCATGCCTGCACCCGTATCAGTGCAGCAAGAATGCCAGTAGGGATCCTAAGGAAACATAGTTTAGAAGAACAGAATTTGTGCTGAAAATATTCTTTGTAATCGCACATTCTCATTGTACATTTCAGGATTGTTGATTAAAAAAATTATGAGTAGTTTTTACTGCCAGCTGTCATCGCAGAAAAGCAGAGAGATTGGCTGGGGAAGTCAGAAGTCCTCCAATATGTATGTTTCTTATGGATCATCGAGGAATAGCCACGTGATCCCTCTTTTCTGAAAATAAATTAATGTAATCTTTTGTACACCAATGACATGTTTATTTGGGAAGACAGTAAAATATATTAGAACTTCACCATTAGTAAATTTTATGATTAATAAATTGTATCAGGCAAAGCGAAGCACTTTGTTGGACCTTTTATGATTTTGGTTACTCTCAACAGTAACTTTTCTTAAAATTTATCAGTTTTTTTAAGCTTGTGCTATAGAAAGTATAAAACACGCTTAATAGATGAAAGGTCACTAGTGAATGAGACTCATAAGAATTTACCAGTAAAATAAAACTTTAAATGTTATAATATAAATCTACCATAGAGCCAAAGTAAAGGCTTGATTTTTTTTTTTTGTTGTTGTTGTTTTTGTTTTTGTTTGCTTTGATCCTAATTCCATATTAGGGATCATTCATAAAGCAATCAAAGTCAAACATAGAAATGCACAGTTCTCTCTTTAGAAGTTCAAATTCATTATGAAGGCAGGAAAGTCAAAGCTCTGCCTGATCCTCTTCTCTGCATGCCTCCTAGTTTTGCAAAGGAAGTGCACAATAACTGTTGACTCCAAACAGGCAAAAGTAGGAAGTCCAATTAGTCTGCAAAGAGATGGCCATTCCTTTGTAGTCTAATTGGCACTGGATATACTTCAACATATTCATACGCTCCCATTTTTAAAAAAAGGTGCTTCGTAAAACTCTAGCATGCTTACATCCTGTTTCTTTCATAATGCATCATACTGTGATCAGAAGTACTGCTATTGGATCCCAATCAGAGTAGCTTCCAAGACAAAATTAATACATACTTAAATCTTGTTTTCAAAAAAATTGTTTGAAAGCAATTAGTCCAAACTAAAGACAAGCAAACAAACAAAACAAAAATCCCCAAACAAGAAAAGCAGCACACCTGTTGAATAGATAAATCCTCTCTATAGAGAACAGGCAGCAGTTCCATAGGATAATGACAGCTAAAATTATGCAAAGCTCAGGGATGCTATTTGACACAATGGCCTGCTTTGAACTCTCCCTCCTAGGTTCACGTACCCTCAGGTTTTGTCATCCAAGAGTCTTCCAAAAGACAAAGCAAAAGCCAATGGAGCCTGCATTGCAAAATACCGATCCGTGGTCTTTCCCCCTAAACTAGTGTTGGTTCACTAAATTGTCATTTTGGCAAATCTAGTCAAGTTTCACATCCAAAACTGTAATGAGAGAAAATAAACAAAGATGTATCCTGTTGAGAAATAACACATTTAAAATTATAGTGGAAGGCACAACTGAAAAAACAGTATTGGCCAATGCAGAATAAGGTTATTTAAAAAACCCCAAGCAACAAAGACACACCCCCCCCCATATGAAGTGATGCAATTTTCTCCTCGCAGTTTACAAATTGCTTATTTTGTATATAAGATACTCAAGAAAAATACTGTAAAGAGAAAAAAAAAACTTTGGTTAGATTGCTGACTTTTAGAAGTTGGTCAAATACAGAAATAAGTGAGTCCCTCCATCAAGAGCTAGGTTGCTTTGAATAAGAATGCAAATCTGGAACAAAAAGTGAGAAGCTGGGGAAACCTGTATACCAGAAAAAAAAAAAAAAGGAAATTCTATGGCATGCCAACAGAACACAGGCAGAACACTGCGCTCTCCAGAAGTGCCCAGATAGGAGTATGCCAGCTGATAGTTACAACTTCCATTCCCAAGCAAATCTCAAAAGTAGCTGATACAGGTACAGGTAGATTTGACAGAGAAAAACCTTCATTATATATATATATATATATAGTTCTTTTTACACCATGTGCTCCACAGATACTAGACCCTGGTATTGTCAAGGAAATGGACAAAATCATGACAATAATTGATGATATTTAGTCTGTATAAACTTTTAATCCATGCTAAAAAATTTTAGGAGCACAGTTTAGTAGCTAAAATCTTCACAACAAATAAAGTCTTCAAGCTCTGAACTGATTTTTAAGAGTATTTTTTGGTTTAGTCATCTTTGCTTCCACTTAAGGCAATCAGGATATGTTCATACTCAATCTCCCCATTCTTTTCCCCCTCTCTTGTACATGCTCTGCAATCCCATGTCACCAAAGAATATCTGTCCCTTCTGCATGAATCTATAGTTCCTGTAGAGATTTTATGGGTTCATGGAAATCATGCTTGCAGCAATGCATAAAACAGCATACATATGTATGAGTGTGCTCCATCTCAAGAGAACAAAGCAAACCATTCCTCAGCAAGTCACACAATTTTGACAACATAATGGTTTTAAAAAAACCCTACTGACAAGCCTAAAGTACCTGCCATTACTGTTGCTACATTGGAGGGGTGGGATTTGGTTTCTTTTAAATTATTTACATGACTTGCTCATGAGGCATGGCAACCAACAAGCTGGTTGCATGCATGGAACAGTAATTGAAAGTAATCAGACAGCGGTGAACAGAATAAAAAGAATAATTTTTATTCCACATAAATAATCATATTGCATAATCTTTTCTGCAGAGAATTCCATATACTTAATGAAAGGCCCAATTATGTCCCTGTGGAAGTGCTAATTTCATCATTTAAGTCAGAGATCTCTGGCTCTAGATACCTCCTCCCATAAGCAGAAAATCTGACCTCTTGACAGTCAGATGTTAGAGAATCAGGCATTACTAAGCCAGAGATCAATGTTCATATGATGGATTTTATTATCTTTCTCTTCATGCAGAACTGCACCAGGTAATTTTCTTCTCTCCCTGCCTATTTTGATGACACTAATTTGGATTTGTGGTGCCAAGAAAGGGAATCACTGACGAAATATTTACTTGCACTCAAAAGTTGAATGCTTCTAAAAAATTTCAGTGTAATCATGTAGCATGCTGGCTTGTTTGTGAATGTTGTAAAAGAGGTTATGAATCTGCATTCAGTCTAGCATTTAAAGATATATCAGACAGAAATGGATGTGCTATGTTTAAATGTTTATGAGGCAAAATGCAAATTAGCAAACACTTTCCAAACTTTTTAATTTGCCTCTACCTGGCCTAAAATACAATACAAATTACAAGAGTAGTTAGTTGAGCACTTTAACACAGTAAAAACTCTGAATAAAAAAGGTCTGTGCACATCTCTCATTCTGGACAATCAAATGAAGCAATGGTGTAATCCATTAAGGAAAATATTTGAAGGATGAGTGAATTTTGTTGGGGTAGTTTCCTCTCCCACTCCTAGCCTCTCTTACATTTTACTACTGTGAGACTTCAAACATATAAAATCTTGTATTCAATTATATCTTGCCAGAAACAAGTATTAATTGCATTAGAAACTGTAATTTCTTTTATACTAATAAGAATGATGCCCACATAGAATAAAAATAGAACCTCACAGTATTGAAATAAGCACACTACTCCCCAAACACTCACAGCAATAAAGACGTAGGCAGTTAAATTTTGAACATTTGTTTTNCCCCCCCCATATGAAGTGATGCAATTTTCTCCTTGCAGTTTACAAATTGCTTATTTTGTATATAAGATACTCAAGAAAAATACTGTAAAGAGAAAAAAAACACCTTTGGTTAGATTGCTGACTTTTAGAAGTTGGTCAAATACAGAAATAAGTGAGTCCCTCCATCAAGAGCTAGGTTGCTTTGAATAAGAATGCAAATCTGGAACAAAAAGTGAGAAGCTGGGGAAACCTGTATACCAGAAAAAAAAAAAAAAAAAGGAAATTCTATGGCATGCCAACAGAACACAGGCAGAACACTGTGCTCTCCAGAAGTGCCCAGATAGGAGTATGCCAGCTGGTAGTTACAACTTCCATTCCCAAGCAAATCTCAAAAGTAGCTGATACAGGTACAGGTAGATTTGACAGAGAAAAACCTTCATTATATATATATATATATAGTTCTTTTTACACCATGTGCTCCACAGATACTAGACCCTGGTATTGTCAAGGAAATGGACAAAATCATGACAATAATTGATGACATTTAGTCTGTATAAACTTTTAATACATGCTAAAAAATTTTAGGAGTTTAGTAGCTAAAATCTTCACAACAAATAAAGTCTTCAAGCTCTGAACTGATGAGTATTTTTTGGTTTAGTCATCTTTGCTTCCACTTAAGGCAATCAGGATATGTTCATACTCAATCTCCCCATTCTTTTCCCCCTCTCTTGTACATGCTCTGCAATCACATGTCACCAAAGAATATCTGTCCCTTCTGCATGAATCTATAGTTCCTGTAGAGATTTTATGGGTTCATGGAAATCATGCTTGCAGCAATGCATAAAACAGCATACATATGTATGAGTGTGCTCCATCTCAAGAGAACAAAGCAAACCATTCCCCAGCAAGTCACACAATTTTGACAACATAATGGTTTTAAAAAAACCCTACTGACAAGCCTAAAGTACCTGCCATTACTGTTGCTACATTGGAGGGGTGGGATTTGGTTTCTTTTAAATTATTTACATGACTTGTTCATGAGGCATGGCAACCAACAAGCTGGTTGCATGTATGGAACAATAATTGAAAGTAATCAGACGGTGGTGAACAGAATAAAAAGAATAATTTTTATTCCACATAAATAATCATATTGCATAATCTTTTCTGCAGAGAATTCCATATACTTAATGAAAGGCCCAATTATGTCCCTGTGGAAGTGCTAATTTCATCATTTAAGTCAGAGATCTCTATGGCTCTAGATACCTCCTCCCATAAGCAGAAAATCTGACCTCTTGACACTAAATTAGATGTTAGAGAATCAGGCATTACTAAGCCAGAGATCAATGTTCATATGATGGATTTTATTATCTTTCTCTTCATGCAGAACTGCACCAGGTAATTTTCTTCTCTCCCTGCCTATTTTGATGACACTAATTTGAATTTGTGGTGCCAAGAAAGGGAATCACTGACGAAATATTTATTTGCACTCAAAAGTTGAATGCTTCTAAAAAATTTCAGTGTAATCATGTAGCATGCTGGCTTGTTTGTGAATGTTGTAAAAGAGGTTATGAATCTGCATTCAGTGGCAAGTCTAGCATTTAAAGATATATCAGACAGAAATGGATGTGCTATGTTTAAATGTTTATGAGGCAAAATGCAAATTAGCAAACACTTTCCAAACTTTTTAATTTGCCTCTACCTGGCCTAAAATACAATACAAACTACAAGAGTAGTTAGTTGAGCACTTTAACACAATAAAAACTCTGAATAAAAAAGGTCTGTGCACATCTCTCATTCTGGACAATCAAATGAAGCAATGGTGTAATCCATTAAGGAAAATATTTGAAGGATGAGTGAATTTTGTTGGGGTAGTTTCCTCTCCCACTTCTAGCCTCTCTTACATTTTACTACTGTGAGACTTCAAACATATAAAATCTTGTATTCAATTATATCTTGCCAGAAACAAGTATTAATTGCATTAGAAACTGTAATTTCTTTTATACTAATAAGAATGATGCCCACATAGAATAAAAATAGAACCTCACAGTATTGAAATAAGCACACTACTCCCCAAAC
>NW_020955955.1:154973-221801 GCF_003031625.1 Empidonax traillii
TTACATTTTACTACTGTGAGACTTCAAACATATAAAATCTTGTATTCAATTATATCTTGCCAGAAACAAGTATTAATTGCATTAGAAACTGTAATTTCTTTTATACTAATAAGAATGATGCCCACATAGAATAAAAATAGAACCTCACAGTATTGAAATAAGCACACTACTCCCCAAACACTCACAGCAATAAAGACGTAGGCAGTTAAATTTTGAACATTTGTTTTATTTTAGAATCTGGGTTCGTTTTTCCTTTCTTCCATCCACCTCTCTGTGGAAATTTTTGTGCGAAATGTGCTTTCCAAATAAAGTCCTTTTACTGGGCACTGCCCAGAGCATAAGCTGGAAAAAAGGATAAATATGAACAGCCACCCTAAATTTTCTATTATTTTCTATTTTTCATGTACATAACTTTGTAATTTACATTGCATTTTTCATGAACAATATATACTATGATCATTTTAGCGATGAAAAGGTGTCTTAAAAATTTATGAGAGATTAGTTACCTATAACTAATTCCCTCTAAGATGTATTACCTACAGATATAGCAGTGTTAACTAGTGAACTTCTGCTTTCAATGATCTCTTCCACTCCTTTTCAATGGTATATTTCCAGCAGTATCTGCCCCACTGTCATCCCTGGTTCTATCTCCTCCCATATCACCTCATCACAGTCTACTGAGAGGACCTCTGCAACAAAACTGCCAATTGCTTACAGACAAAGAAAAGAAGACAACCTGGATGAATTTCTATAAACAGAAATTCTGATTCTATTGGCAAGTCTAACAAGTGAATGGGAGTCTCATGGGATGAGTTCTAGAAGAGAAAAAAAAGAATGAGAGTTCAAATGTAGCAAAGAAAAACTTTTTCATAATTTTAAAGCATGTCTGAGGTTACCAGCTGTCAAACACTGGAGATAAAGGGCACCTAAAATGGCATTAGGTCTAAGTTGTAACACAGAGAGAATTAACAATTTTAATTGCATTCCACAAAAAGACCAGATTTGCTATTTTTTACAGTGGAGGGAGGTACCCTAGTAACACAAAGTATGAAGCAGCTATCCTTATCAAAATGACCAGCTCACAATACAGATGCTAAACATTTCTCACTGCAGGATAAATTTTCTTCAGGAATCAAGACACACACAACAGATATTAATCCATGTCCTCTGGTATCCTCCTGGGAGGCCCAAGGATTGGCATGACAACAACTCTGTGCCAAATCCCAGAAGAAATTATTTAGTGAGTCTTCAAATGTTATGAAATGCTTGATAGTCCTACTATAAACAAAGCCACTCAGTTCTTGTTTCTTTACTGTTTTTAAAGTAAAGTGGCTACTGTGTTTGGTCACATGAACAAAACAACCCTCTTCTGCACTCTTTTGTACTTTTTGTCAAAGTTCCTAGATATTTGAGTATAATGGCAGGTATGCTGAACTTAGCCACTGAGTGACAGTCACCAAGACCTTTGTTTTGGAGTGATGATGGAGGAACCTACCAAGATACAGACTGATTTAATGTACTACCTTTGCAAAGTACTTCTGCCAGTTGCTTGCCAAAATCTCAAGATTTTAGATTTAAATCTAAATCTTAACAGACAAAGAGTTTCAGAAAAATGGTTGAAAAAATATGCCGGTAATAAAGATTCTGAGGTCAGAACTTCCAGTCTGGAGAACTACCAGCATACCACACCTGGATCCATTAATGCCATTATCACTGTTTCAGCTGTATTTTACTCAGCAAGTGAAGCTTTCTACCTGAACACAGCAAACACTTATGTATATGAGTACTCTTATTGTCGCAATAGGACCATTCACATGAGTGAAGTTACTTAGGCAAATAAGTGTAAGATAAAGGCCAGATGTGTGTGGTTACTATTATCAAATGGCTGCTGAGCTTAAGTGCAGCAGTTACGAGTACCTGCATGCCTGTTTTACAAATAGAGATTTAGTATCTACACTGAATAAAGTATTTTTCCCAAGACTGTGCTGATACACTTGATTAACTTCAGCACAGAAGAAATATTTGCTGTTTGTTGCAACAGCTTACAGAGATTTCAGCATGGGTTTGTTCCTGTAAAGCTGTATTCACACCGAAAGATACAGCCTCTATTTTGAGCAGTGCCATATTTTGATGCTATACATCTCAACCTTTGAAAAACTTTTCATACTGCAAATTTAAAAGGTGTCTGCATTGAGGAACATGCAGACTGTGGATATTCTTTCACAATCACAAGCAGATATTCATTAGGTATTGAATTAATACAATCTAGAAATATCTCTTCATTCTGCCCCACACTATTATCCATAAATTATTTACAAATTTTCATAACAAACATTAGCCTTAATTAAAGATGAAATTATGTATCACGGGAAAACACTGGGAGAGACAGGGTTATCACAGTGTCTCAAGTGTTGCAATACCTTTTCTAATAGTTAAATTTTCAGGTATTTTGGGTAATGGACAATTACTCAAGGTTGAGCAGAAGCCAGAAAAACCTTCCCAAAAGCTCATCAATTTGACAAATGGAAATTTTAACACTAGAATCACTAAAATCTTGCAGTCAAATCCATAAATTTATCAAGCTGTCTTAAAATAAATTAATGTTTTGTCCCTAATGCCTTAAGAAAGCCGATATGTAACTAGTTTTTTTTCTTTTTTTCAATAAATAAGATTTTCATCATCTCAGTAGTCCTTCTTTGCATCTGGTACTGGTAAATAACTTTCATCAACCATGATCAGAATAAAATCCAAGACTGTTAAATGACAGTGTACTGTACACCCTAAATTCTCATTCCTCTGCTGTACTAGGCAAAGCTGATCAGAATTGCTTCAGCTTCCAGTACCCTAATTTTCATTTAAAAAATACTCTCTTGTTAAAACCCAAGTGAATGATTTTGTGTTTTCAGTTTTACTCCATTCTAGTCCTTCAGCCAAAGTCATAGAATTTTCCCCAGTTCCCTGCAGGTCTTGCAATACTTCCCAACTTCATCTCATCCACAAATTACATGTGACTTAGATGGTGACCTCAACCCATGTCACTGATACATGAAACAGGATGCGTCCTTAGGCTGATCTCTCTCTATTTCCATTCTGAAAATAATTTATAATTTACTTCAATCTCTTTTTCCACCAGCTTAAATCCATCTTTCAATTCTCATGTTCATCTATTTCAACCTAAGTATTTTTAGAGCCTTATGTCAAGCATTACTTTAATTTCAATACACTAACTCACATTAATTTTCTAAAAAGTGACTGTTCCAAACCACCCGGGATGAGAGGCAGAACGAAAGGGCAAGAAGAAACATACTGTATACTATCATACCCATGTTTGAACTTTCAAGACTTCTGTTCACAATTTGAAGTAAGCTTTTTCTTAGCCTTGTGGTTAAGCTAACAGGTATGAAGCTGATCACAGGTTTCTTTTTTTTTTTTTTTTTTAATACAATTGCTTAATGCCATTCAAAGATCTTAATAGGGCACTAATACTTATTTGAGTATTGTAGAATGGGGGTTATGTTGGATTTCTGACGAATCCAATATTTTAACATTTGAACTAGATACTACTACTCTATATAAATAGTTGCCTGTCACAACTACATTGTTTCCATATCTCAGATCTCATTCCTGCCCACTGTCCCCCAAATTATACTATCAAGTTTTTTTTCCCATTTCTTCCGTTTTCATGATACATCTTCTCATTACATATTAATACCTACTCTGCCTCTCCTAAAAACTCTATTTATTTTGGGAACTTGTTATAATAATCAGCCCTTCTCCAGTTGTTACTTGTTAGAATTACAAAAATCCTGACTATATTAAGAAGTGTTAAATCTAAAGAAGCCCACTTTACAGATGGGTTAACTGAGACAAAGAAAAGTTGACAATTGCACCAACTGCTTAGCTGGAGATCTAGAAACTCCTAGAGATTAGTTTGTTGGGCTCTGACTTGGAATATGGCCCTGAGTAGTTTATTTCCATATACCCTTCTTTAGATATTGTAGTCATACTGCTGTCAAAGAGCCTCTGAAGGAGAGTACAATCAAAAAAGGAGAGTACTCTCAAAAGGAGAGTACAATCACTTCCTTTTTCTTTATAGCACCTACCAGCTAAACCCAGACCAGATAATATTTGCAAATTATCCGAGAATGTCTAAACATGTGCACTATCACTCATACTTAGCATTGTATTCAAATTAAGCAACCTCCCCTCTAGCTATGAGAGCACCACAGATTAAATACAGACGCTGAAAATGGGGAGGCAATCACAGCAGGAAGGAAAGCACGAAATCAGCAGACAGCATTTTAAGGCAAACATGGATGTCTGCAGTTCTCTGCAGGTACCATGCAGTTACTTACACAAGCTCCCAAGTTTTCCAAAAGGGCCACATTTTAATTATTTGATAAATATGACATATTTAATAAGCACAGATTCCAAGGATTAGAGGATCTGCTCCTCTCCAATTTCAGAATGATGTCAACCTGTATTTTTTTTTGCTTCCCTTTTAGAGCTAGACTTAGTCTCTGCTATAATCTCATCAACTAGGAAAACTTTCTCCTGTGCTACAACTCACATTTCCCCAGTCTGCATTAAAAAACCAGTATGTTTCTTTTCTTGTCATTCTTGTGCTCCTCTCCATCTCTCCTACCTTCCTGTAATCTTCAGCCTTTTTTTTGCATCTCTTTCAAAGTTCTAAAGAAATCAGACAACAACTCTAACCTCATTCCAATCACTGCCCAGCTCCATTCCCATGTGGGATTTTAACTATTTCTTCGATTTTCTTCTGCAATCATTTCTGCACTCCTTCTCATTCTGTGTAGATGAGATTTCTTTTTCTCTTCTCTCTTTCAAGTTTGTTTTCAATGCTCTTATTTACAAGTTTCCTATTCTGAGATCATTTAGGGCATTACAATGTTTATGATCAGAGTGTTCCAATACTCTTGTAAGCCAAAGAAAGCTCTGCTGGCAGCATTAATACTCTTTTCTCATTGACAGTGAAATATCTAATGCAAATTCATATTTTCTCCAGTTCTCCTGTTACTACAGCTGTGCACTGAAAGGTGGTGATGCAGCAAGAAAAAAAGCATTGCTCTTTCTTCCCAACAAACTTGGTTAAAATTCCAACATTAAAAAGAGGTACTCTGAGGCGATTGTGAAGAACAGTTGCTGTTAGTATCAGGTTGCACTGGTGGTTTAGAAACTTGGCATCAAAAACCAGGTTTTCCTAATCCAGATATCCTGGCTCAGGCTCCAATTCCATAAACTGCACAACAAAGGACATTTTAAAAGAAGGCAAGAATTATACTTTATAAGCATGGGCACTTTCCAATCTCAATCCAAACATTACCACAAAGACTTTACAAAAACAGAAACCATATTTGTTCTTTAGTAAATCTAACTTGCTCTAAATTTGTGTTCTCATTCTTTTTGTACCAAGCTCCTATTTTACTGCTGAAAAAGGAGAAAATCAAAGATCATCCATTTGGAATACCACAAAATTAAATGCTAGCTTTTGGTCCTATGCTAGTACATTTAAAACCTCGCATTAAGAACAACATTTGGAAACACTATCTATACATTAGGTAGTAATTATGGTTTTTTGGAAGGCATTCCTATAGCTCACCATTGAATTTACATGCATTACATTATATATGCACAGACGTGTCTGCGCACACATCATCTCCACCCCCAAATTTTACTTCAGACAGCAAGTTTCTCTGTTGTTAATTTTTCATGGGTCAGTATTATATGGTCTCAAAAATGACAATTACAATCACATGCTGGAATGTGATCATACTTAAGTCTGTGCTTCTGAAACTTCACTTACAAAGGATATAATTAAAAATTCCACCTAAAATTACTTTAACACTTTGAGAACACTGCCTCCAGTACTAGTAAATCCAATTCATGCATATTTGAAAAAATCTCCACCATTTCATAAATGATCACCTGCTCCACAAGACATTTTTTCAGGAATCGAGAAGTGTAATATGGAACTTCCCCTGGAGAGAAGTACAAAGAACTGCAAAAACATAAAGCCTTTTAAGTAACAAACATTGAACAGAATTACTAAAACTCTTGCTTACACGAGCAGCAAAACCGAACATGGAATATCTGACAGAAAATGCCTCCTTCTCCTTTCTTAAGTAAGACTGAGAAGATTGAGAACTCACAATTCAAAAGAGAATGGCCAACAAGTATGTAGGTGGCAATCACACTGAACAGGAGAGCCGTTGACTGCAGTATGGAACAAAATCAGCACTCTCCTTAATTTAAAACTGTACTTGTGTATTTTGGGAATCAGTCAGGAGAAGCTATGGGTTGATACTTTATCACTCAGAGCAACCATAAAATGAATCAGTCAACACTTAAAAGCTCACACAATATTTTACAATTTTAAATTCCAGTGCCTACCACAAATTCCAATTTGGAATAATTACAGCCTAACACTGTCAAATACATACACTTCTTGAACAGCTCTACAACATTGGTTTGTACTTTTGGGCTATCTGCTGTATTTAAAGCTGTCACAGAGGCTATACTTTAAGGAATGGAAATGTTTTGCCATAATTTCAGCATCAGTTTGGATGATAAATATTCGGTCTGTTACATCAAACATTAGCAGCTTGAAGACTGAATTTCAAACACGGTTTCATGAACTGCTATAAAACTTCTCAGTTGAAAAAATAAATGATTAGAGTAAAAGTATTTTATGCAAAATAAAACTTGATATGATAAGTCAAGTATTGTTGTCTGAAGGTTGGTATTAGGATATGTTAACATATTACATAATATTTTATACAGTATTTCTTCTAAACATTAATTTATTTTCAGAAAGAATGACCTGATAGCTTCTTTAAGAAACTCTAAAGCTTTTGTATTTTTATCTCCATTCCCCTCAAGAACATTTACTTTACTTCTTTCTAAGCACAAAAATGTTGACAGATTTGTAAATGATCATTCAAGAAAATTGCTTATGACTTTTACATTGCTTATTGCTGTTTTACTGATGACTCCTCGATTTCCTAGAGGAATCAAGAGGTTCAGTATAATCATGGCCAACAGACAATACTTTACACATCTTAAGAAATACCTAAATTTTCATTTTCAATCTTCTTAGTTATGTACTTCCATTTCACATCACTGAATCACAAAAAAAAAAATAATTCAATTTTAATTTAAAAGCCTCAAATAAATACAATATTATATCATAGCTTGCTTATTTTTGCATGTCATATAAAAGTCCCAAAGATTTTTTTATTATTTTATAAATAGAAACAGGAAAACTGAATTTCCTCCTACAAATGCTAGAGACTGATGCTGGTATTAGAAAACAGTAGTATGATCCTCAAGTGAAAGGAACTGATTTTTTTATAGCAATGCTGAATGGATTTCACAGCAATGCAACAGTGTAAAAGAACAATAATATACATAGAATAATTTGCAGTAATTCAGTTTACTACTGATGTGAGGGATCTATCTTGCATGAAGCACTGTACAAAACACAGAGTTATTGCTCAGGTCTGCAGAATTACTGTTAAAAAAGTTTCAGGTGGTTTTGTTCTAAGTTTCCCACAACAATTAGAATCTAACCCAATTTACTGTCCAGATTAGCATGCTATACCAGATCAGAAAGCAACACAAAAAATACCATGTTTTATCTATTAAATCTCAGTCAACTAAAGTGTTTAAGCATACATTTACAAGTTTCACATTACCCCTTTAAAATCTGCTACCAAAGATTCTACACTCTTAAAAGGATACAACCAGCTAAACTTTAATGTATACTTATGTTTGATTTTCTTTTCCTCATCTTTTTGCTTTGAATATAAGACTTATTTTAGTCACTGCAAAGCAGTACAGCTTGGAAAGAAAGATCAGATAAAATGTCATTTAAATTATTACATGAATCAGACATGCTTTATGTTGTACTCGATTATTATGTCATGCCAGTTAAAAGACTGCTTATCCTTTCTTTTAAACATCATGGAGGGACTTTTAACAATCAAGAGCTCTATAATTGCAGGGGCAGACCTCATAAAGACTCAAAATCCAGTTTCCAAGATATTTTAATTAAATCCCAAGTCCAAAAAGTCTCCACAACAAAGCAGACAGGAAAAATATCAGTCAAAAATATGAAACTCTATGACACTAATACCAGAGACAAACCTATACTGCTTTAATGGTTGAAGAAAAAGCTTTTTTTTCAGCCTTTTAGAAAGATGGAATGAAGCAAATGAAGTAAATCTCCCTAAAAGTTCATGTTGTTTAGAACCTCTGCCTCCACTTCCAGGATCATTGCTGATAAATGTTAGTACTTTCTCTTAATTACCCATAGACATACAAAATTGTGAAGTGTTCACACAGAAGGAGCAAAAACCAATAATCAAGAACACATGTTGCAATCCATGCAGCCGTAGGGGATTAGGTTGGAACACATCAAAATTACTCCCTTTGAAGTAACAAGAGATGTTTTTTTCCAGCACATTTTAAAATGAAATGCAAAGGTACTCAAGTCTCCCTCAACCTTGATTTATGTCTCAGGTAATACAAATACCGAAATTATTTAAATACAGAACAAAGTTCTTCCCATTGTGGATCTGTCAGCCTTCTCACATGCTCTCATTTAGGAGGAAAGCACTAATCTTAGTTACCATTTTAAAGCTATTATACTCATTAAATAATTGTTTGGAGTAATAAAACAAGAGTAAGAATTTTAACCGAACATCCTAATTCTCAAGCCTTTTACAGTCAGCATTTTCCCATTCTGATAATCTAAATACTGAAAGTATTCTAACTTTTGCACAGTGTTCACAGTACTTTCTTCAGTATTTTGCTTACAACAAGCCACTGCATTCATGTTTCTAGCTCCACTGTCTGTAAGATGAAAACAGAGATTCCTACTGTACCATTAATTGCTAATCTGACAATGAAAAGGGGTTTCACTGTCCTGGGTGATGCAATTGAGAATTTCTCCACTTCCCTAACAGGTACAGTAATAAGATGTTAGTCTTTTAAGGAAAAGATGAAACTGTTGAATAAAGGCTTCATTCTCTGCCTGTAATTAGTAACTTGAGGGCCTTCTGTAGATTCTGCACAGCAGTGCTCACATCTTCATATTGCAATGCACTGCCAGCATATTTGCAATACTTTTGAGCTCTGGCAAAGTCCTCTGGAGTCAAGCGGACTTCTCCTGCAAAAACATAAGTATTACAAAGTTACTATAAAGGAAATCTGACTTAGGCTTCCTTTCTTATGATTTTTATGTTAGACTTATACTTGTGGTAATATTATGAAAACCAGGCTAATATTTGTGGTAGTGTTACAAAGCCCAAGCTATGATATTTCTTCTGTTCTCTTTTTTTTTTTTTTTTTCCATTCAATGCTTAACTTCTTTGCTTCTGGCTTTTGAAAAATACGAGCACCTTTCTAAACACTGGTATTTGTGCGACCCAGCGCCTTTCAAAAGTAAGCCGATACCTTTGAGAAAGATGTGCTCTTCATCATAGGAGAACTTTTAAACATTAACTGTCCTCATATTACAAACTGTAAGAAACAAAGACAGTGCTTTTTGTGTTTACAGTATAATTACTCTGCTCTCTTCTTCAGGAATAATACATTTGAGTCAGAATACAGTTAAAAACTGTTCCTTCGTCACTGGAATAACTTTTCAAAATGTAGAATTCCTCATGAGCATGTTTTCACACATTTTATATTTCTGTTTTCCCAAATAATTTTTGTGTTTCCAATTACATGTAAGATGACTGGAAACAAGATTGATGTCGTTAAATGTGCCCATTTTTGTAATACTGGAGAACACTAGAAAAACATATCCTCATAATATAGTATAAACCATCTGTTACTTATTAATCAGAATATTTTCTTAACATAAGTTAAAATATTGAGAATTCTGCAGTGCTCAAACACATGCATTCAGTCTTCAAGAAAGCATAGTAGGGACTTAAGCCCTAACTGGTAGAAGATTTTATATATGAATAGCATCAGTGATGTGTGCATAAAATAAAGCACAGTTATGTTACTGTACCTCCTTCCACCCACAAATTAACTAGGAGTTTTAAGGCTAATCCCATGCCACTCCAATAACAAATGGACAAATTATAACCTTTACTCAGGTTCTTTCAGAACAATTTAACTGGTAAATGACGGATTTTTATAGTCACAAATGAATAATTATATGAAACACTAAAGATTATGTCTATATTTAATAATTTTCAACACAGTATTTTATAAGCAGTGAACAGATTTCACAGATTAGGAGAAAATGCATTTTTAAATCCACCATAGATTTTATATAAAAATTGATTAAATTACGATTTAAGCAACTTTAAGCAACGACATGAATACAGTTAAATCCATTTTTATGGCACAACTTCAGTTAGTTGGATCCTTTCTTTCAAAAGAGAACTGCTGTTAGCAATACTGTGAGAACATTTACTAAAGAATCTCAGTTCTTATCAAAAAATGTCTATTGTATTTGCTTTTCCTTCCCCCAATCTTATTATTTAAGAACAGCTTTTGAACAAATAAAACAAAAAACCTGGGAATATTAAAAACTAAACCGGTCTGCTGGTTTTCAAAAAAACCCTACTCCAATAAAAAGCAGAAAGGTAAGTGCTCTTAAGCTTAATTTATCAATTTTTAAAAACTTACTCTAAAGAGTCTACTTATCTTCCCTTCAATAAATAATTATAACCATTGAGGGACATGAAAACTTGGTGGGCTCATTGTCGTTGCACTGTATATTAGTTTACTGCTGAATAAGTGGAGCCACATTAAATCTCTTAAAATACGTACACACGTGAGTAAATAGAAATGAGGGAGTGCATAAAGACAGGCACACACTTCGGTTATTTTGTAGCCTACATAAAGTCACAGAGTAGAAGCAGCTGGGGTCAATCTCTAACCACATTACTGAACATCTTTAAGAAATTATAAAAGACCAAGTTCCCCTCAAAGTGGCTTTATGCTGTGGTGCCAAGAGAAACTACAAAATCATTCTTTAAAAACTGGCCAAGGCATCAGTCCAGTATTCAACTAATTTATTGGAAGCAAGCCTAAATTCACCCGTCTAATCTTATTTTTACAGTATGAGCTCTATTAATGTTTTGCTGGCATAAAGCCTTATTTATTATGAAATCTACTTCAGATGCTATTATGACATAACTTGAGGGAAAAAAGTTAACAATTTTAAATTTATAAACCCAAGTTTACACAGTAAGGGTGTTGATCTTTTGATGTGCTCAGTAGCCTGAGCTCCTATTGAAATCAGCACCTCACAATGGACAAACAAAATAGAAATAAACCAGTTCTGTGTTCTTAACTTTTCAACATAATGTGAAACTTAATTGTAATGACTGCCTTACATGAAAGGTATAACCACAGAAATGAGTTACCAACTTCAATCTACATATTCTAAGGATTAAGCAATTTGCAGGAAAGGACCTGGGCGTACTGGCGGACACCAATTTGTCCTTGAGCCAACAATCTGCCCTTGCGGTGAAGAGAGACAATGGCATCCTGTGCTGGATTACAAAGAGTGTTGCCAGCAGGTCAAGGGAGGTGATCCTGTCCCTTGCAGGCCTAGTGAGGCTGCATCTGGAGTGCTGTGTCCAGTTCTGGGCTCCTCAGTGCAAGAAAGAGACTGACTGACATGCTGGAGATAAGTCCAGCAAAGGGACACAAAGATGATAAGGGAATGGAGCACCTCTCGTATGAGAAGCGGCCGAGAGAGTTGGGACCATTCAGCCTAGAGAAGAGAGAACTCAGAGGGATCTTATTAATGTATATAAATACCTGAAGGGGGAGTGTATAGACGGCAGAGCCAGGCTCTTTTCAGTGGTGCCTAGTGACAAGACCAGAGGTGTTGGGCATAAACTGAAACACAGGAGGGTTGTGTCTGAACATCAGGAAACAGTTTTTCTTGTGAGGGTAACCAAGCTCTGGGACAGGTTGCCCAGAGAGGCTGCAAAGTGTCTGTCCTTGGAGACATTCAAAAGCTGTCTTTTGTATTAACAGTGACATTTTTTCTCAGACTTCCTCCTTCAGTGCAGAAAATCAAACTACAGAGAGAGCACATGGGCAGGGGGAGACACAAAGGACATGGTCCTGAGTGACTGGTTTTACAGGATCTTTCCTTGAGCAGAGGGGTTGAACCAGACCACCTCCTGAAGTCCCTTCCAACCTAAAGTATCCTGTGATATATACAAAACCAAATGAGAAAAGTATACTGTATTAATCATGAAACAAACCTGCTTCTGTATTAATCTGGAATTACTAGCACAGTAGTTACATTACTGAAACATGAAAGGCATATGGAATCCATAAGAAGCATGACTCTTTTAGTTTAAGAAAAACACAAAGTGAAAATGATTTGACCAAAGCTGCTGAAAATCCTGTTGGGAAAAAAAAGCAGTTTTAGAATGAAAGTAGCGTGTGTTTTGCATGATATATCTGCCTCTCCCTAGTGTCCTTTTCTACCGATCAGATGTTTTTCTTTTTTATGATGTCCAAATATAAGGCAGTTGATTTAAGAATATTTCAATCACACAAACTGGTGCATAAAAACAGTGATGACAAAGGTAACAAACAGTTTTTGAAACAAGATTCTCTTTTTCCCCATTAAAGCACTTGAAATATTCGAAAGGGATGTGCACGAAAGCACATTCAATGTCAAATTATTATTTCTACATTATAATACACACAACTAGAATGGACAAATGCTTTCTCTATACTATGCCACTTTTGGAAGGGAGCATATGGTAAGATCCTATAAGATCTTGTAGATCTTATAAGATCTTATAGATAGATCTTATAGATCTTATAAAGCTCTATATAAAAGATATTATAAAAACTGTGTAGCACAACTATGAATGCATGTAGTGTTAGCAGAATCTAGGGGTAATAAATTTTTTAAGAAAACTACACCAGAGAAGTGCACACAGACAAACACACAGAGTTGCTGTGTAGCTCTACATGCTGTTGTCAGACTCATTAACCAGTAATTAAATGCAAAAGTTTTGACACTTCAAAAGTCAGTGTTAAACTCTGAAACCTGTTCCCACAGGACAGGACAACTATTCAAAGACTCATGCTGACTAAAAATCAAAGAATACTTCCTTTAACTTAATTCTTTTGGTAAAATATTCTACTCCTCTCCGCCAAAAGTTTTTCTCCCATCATAGCATTAATCAAACTGCTTCTCTCATGTTATGGGAAGGAAAGAAAATATATAATTTATTCTAAAAATATACATTTGATCTTACTACCAGTAAGAGTCTTGCAGGACTATGTGGAATATCCTGTTTGGCTATGTCTATACTAGTACATTCAACAGTGCCAAAGAACGCGTCTCAGCACTCAAACTTGACTGTCTACAGTGTCAACCTGCTGGAACAGGCTCCAGTATGGTTTTGGCCCATGTGAACTAGCACTTTCCCAAACAATTCCTGGACATGACTTGTGGTCAGAGCAAGCTACAGACCGTTCAATATGAGCTTTCTTCTAAAGCTACCTTGTTTAGAAGGTTTAAAAGTTTCATAGTATGGATGTGAGTGGTTCTGTGCCAGCTGTTCTCCATGCCAAATATTTATAGGCGTGTATAATTTGTTAGTGTAGACACAGACACCGTGTCTAAATCATGGAGCAAGCGTACTTTGCACTGTGCTAGCTCTATAGAGGGCAACACTGGCTCCTTCTTCCTGTGCAAAGGAAACTTCAGTTCCATAGGAATAGTACATACGCAGCAAGGATCTAGCCCAAATATATATACTGCAACTCAGGAACTCCGAGGGGCTCCTGGATCCCAGAGTTTAGTACATCCCTTGAGAGATACAGGCATTTCTCAATCTACTTATGGGTCAGAGAACAAGGCTACTGTGTAACAGAGTACTGTTGGCATGAAGGGGACTCCTCAGTAGCACGAGAAGAATGGTATCTGCCGTTACTCTTACATATATAGCTGAGGGGAGGATGGTCTGGGCATTGACCAGGCACACACAACAGGACAGTGACAGGCACAGACAAATGCTTTCTGTTGCTCTCAAGCTTTTTTAATTCTACACATACAAATAAAACTGTCACTGCATCTCTGCTGACTGACACATGCTCTATGCCCTCTTGAACTCCTACATAACTGACAATGTACTTTCTAAGCTTTTAGAACTGAGGATCTGTATGACCTGTACCACCTCTTCCAATGCAAAACTCCCTCATAAGAATGTAACACTGAACTGTTCCAAGACCCAAACTTGTAGTGATACTACAGATGTGCACAGGAGGAATGCAGGCATGCAAATACTAAGGTTTGGTCAAGTTAGATTCATCATGGTGCTTAGCAAGGGTTTTAGTCTCTTAATTACACCATATTACTTACTACGCATTCTCATAAACACACTCAATTCCTTTTGATTTACATACTTATTAAAACAGGTTATCACAGGTAAGTGGTTAGAGGGAGCAATGAACTGATACCATTCAGATATTGAATAATATAAATATCTATTCCATGGACGGAAAAATTCCTAGAAAAGAGTTAATAATTTGTCCAAATGTACATGAGCGTTCAAATAAGAATATAGAATGATTCCAGCTTTATTGTCAGTGACTACTCTTTCACTGGTTTCCCTAAGGTTAGCATTTATGTGTACCCTTCAAAGCACGGTATATGCAAGCAGACATAAAAATACGCGTGATATTATAGGTTATTAGTGATTTTAACATCAAAGGCAGGTGGCATCTTAGAAGATAAAAGCCTTGATTAAATGGTACATCAAAATGACATGATTAGCAATACCTTATAAATGATTTCATTTAACAAGGGTACTGCTTGTAGTCGACAAGCATACATAAAAATTATGCTGCACCAAAACCACCAACGCAATGTTGTGATTATTTAATGAAGTGAACATATAACTTACACACTGACCCTGTAGAATAAATTTTAAGTAAAGAGAATGTGTATTAACGACCAAAAATATAACTTAGCAAGGCCATTGGGAATACAGGCTTTGCTAGGTATATCAGAACCTCACCTGAGAAGTAAAATCATAAATAATAAAAAGCCTTACACAATGGTAGCTCATGGGTTCGAAATAGATAGACAGCACTAAACACACATTGCAACAAAGCTTTCAGAAACTATTAAACTCTTAGCAAAAAAATGCCGAGGTGATGTCCATTCTTTTTAAAATGTTGGAATTAGTAGCATTCAGATAACAGTGACAATATTTTTCAAACTTCTTCCTGCAGTGCAGGGGAGACAAAAAGGACACAGTATGTCCATGTATGAACAATACAAATGCCACCAGTTTACCTCCAGACTGAGCACTGTAAAGGGAAGGATCAACTAGAGGAATATTCGGAGGAGCAGGCTGAATGGTGTTACTTGACACTCCTGCAAATCAATGCAAAAAAGATGGACTTGGGTTATTTTTACTCATAGGTTTTAAAAGCAAACAAACAAAACAGAACAGGTGAAGCTAATGATTTTTAAATTCAGCAGCTGATAGCTTACTAATTCTGAAAATGTGTAAAAAATAATTTTAAAGCCCTCACTTCATACTATAAAAGTTTTATAAAATTATACAGAAGAATATACAGGCTGTCATCCATTTTATCAGTACAGGATTTCACAGAAATTTAATTACAAGCATAAAAAAATTAGGAAAACGCTGCTCCAAGAAACACTGGTTACCCTAGAGCATTGAGGAAAACCTGCTAAAGAAGAGTGTGAGTTAACTTCTATATTTGACATTTAAATTCTACATTTCAATATCAGAGACAGTCTCTATTACTTATTTTTAAAGCCCTATGCCTGTCATATCACACTTGCAAACTATCTCCTTCCTAATTACTTCAAAAACAATTGATGAAAATAAAAAAGCTAGCTAGATTTAAAAGAGAAATAGTGATGAAACAGCCCTTCATGCCGTGAAACTTTCTTGTATGTGTTCCCATTTTAGACACACTCATTTGCCTAGATCCAAAACTATGTTTTTGCAATATGTCCAGATCATAGCAGACTAACATGAAGTTATTTCTACAACATCTGCTATGTAAGAAGATGGTATAATCACTTTTCTAAATTAGCTGTTACTGCATGGAATGATTGATGGGGTTAAAACTTGCAGTGAAATTCATGTATTCCAACAAGGTACATACTCCATAATTTTCAGATATGGTAAAAACAACACACTCTCCCTCCCAGACCCAAAAAAACCCCACCTATCTGAAGGATTTCCCTTTGATAAAACTGAAAAAAGAGCATCCTGAACTCTTCATAGGGTGAAGCATTTTTAAAATGAGAAAGTAAAAGGAGGGATAATATAACAATGTATCTAAACAATAAATGATCATTAGAACTGAAATCGAGCTTTCAAACTTTTAATCTTATTAATCACTAATCAATCATTATGTTTTATGGTTATTATAAAAAGGTCCCATGAGGTAAAAAAGTTGTCTTCACCAATTCTTTAAGACAATTTTTTTTTTTTTAATACATCAACTAGGAAGGAACTTTGGACTTTTACAAACTTGTTTTTGGTCCAAAAATTGCACATAATAAGAAAAAGGATGTAGGAGGCAATATGTTTAGCAGTAGGGATAAAATTCCCATTAATAATATTGTCTGAGGTCAATCACACCGAAGTACTTGCACAGGAAAAGGAGCACAAACCAAAAAGAAGGAAAGTAAGAATGCTACATCAGGCACCACTGCTACAGTGTCGTAGCAATTTCAACATTATGTTGGATATGTTCCCACATAAAGAACAACAGCCAATCTGCACAGGAAAGCTAAATATGAAATGAAGTTACACAATTTGATCTATCAAATGAAAGATTCAAACAGCCTTTATAGTATTGATGGCAACATCATTTTACTAATTCTAGAGAAGACAAAAGATTCTGTCAGCAGGGACAGTCACTGTTTTAGTCCATAAATCTCTTCCGGCAAAGGGCTCCAAAATATGAATTACACATTTTAAAAAACATAAAAAAGTATTCCCAATAGCATTTTTACAATGTTATCTTATGAAGATGCTTTTGCCACACAATACCTGCATATGTAGGTATTTTATATGTAATGGAAAGTGGGTTAGAGTTTGTCTCTCAATAAAGGCAAAGATTTTTTAGGTGTGATTTGGACATACCTGTGTTATGAGGTACTTCAGCTGGAGTGTTGGCTGGTGCATGGGCACCTGGTGGTATATGTATGCCAGTGTAATTACTAGATGGTGTGTTGTTAGCTTCATATGTAGATGATGATGCCGGTTGAGTTGTTCCACTATGGACAGAAGATGACCCCGCTTCTTCCCTTTCAACATCTGCTAAGATGACACAAAATAGGAATTACTGCAGCTGTTCTGTACAAACACTTGAAAACACTGGCTTTCTTTAAAACCTCCTTTTGAATTTTTATTAGTAAAAAAATTGCCACCACACTGTCTCATAAAACATCAACCCAAGCCACCCACAGTTGATTTGACAAAATAAAAAAGCAATATACTATACAATAAAGACCTAGAAACTCACACACTTACAAAGATCTCTCCTGTTCAAATTGAAGGATCATTTAATTACTGGTCTGAATCTAAGTGATCTGTCTCATAAGAACAATCCCTTATAGGTTCATGTACTGCATCCGCAGTAGCTGAACAAGATGTACAAATATGCAGCAATCTATATTTTAATATATACATGAATCAGAATATGGAAAACTGTATTTGCCTTACAAACTCTTCATAAAAAACTAGACAAGCCTTTTACCCCATATCAAACCACAAATACATAGCAAAAAAGAGGAACTTTGGGAAAGTAATACCAAAAAAGAAAACTAAATGCAGCTTAGCTAAGTCATAACTGCATCTAGAACAGTTATAGTACATAATGTTCTATAAAAACAATATATCCCATAGCACATACAAAGAACATATATATTATTTTTCAATCTCATCACGTTCTTAAGGTTTTGGTCTACTTTATGCAATGTTCCTTTAAAGGCTAGTGATCAATTTATTATACTAATGATCCAGTTAATTTAGAACATGGTTGATTTCTGCTCCTTCATTTGAATTCAGTTAATTTAAAACAGCTAATTTTCTTTTACTGCATATGCATTCTCCTGTATCAATTGTCATGGAACAAGTACAGTTTTGGGAATTGCTTTTTTAACAGCCAGTTCTTGAAAGGGAACAAAAAATATATATAGGAGCACAAAACTTAAATGTGTGTAGAGCTACCAAAAGATGTTCTTTATGAAATCCATACTGGTCTTCAACTACACAAGGTTATGTGTTACGCAAACACTTATACTGCTTAATAATTAAACCATCTACTGTTGGAAACATTACTATTAAAAATATAAGAATTTTCCCCCTGTAAGACCCTCTTCCTCAGAGAAAAAACTTCAGGTGCTACCTTCACTAAACACCTTTTTGAGTCACAACACTATTTACCAAAAAAAAAGGCTTTATAGCCTTTTATAGCAGAGTAAAATCAACAGTAGTGTCGTCAGAACATTTTTACTGGACTTTAATAAATACACTGTAGTTTTATTAAACTGTTTCTGACATATGCAAACAAACATCTGGTAGACTTCTGGAAGACAAAAGGTATCTTAAGGAGCTAGATTTTTCCTTTCCTGTATTTTTTGCTAGTAACTCATACTGCAATATTGTGTGGTTAATATGCATGGAAATAAAATTAATGCCTGAAAGCTGACAAAAAAACAAGAGGTGAGGTTCAAAAGTAACCACTGAATATCTTTTAAATAATATTGGAATGATAGAAGTAAGTTTGAATGCTGTATTTTTCAGTGGTTTTGTTGTTAACTAAAAAAAAAAAAAAAGTTTCAGAAAAAAAAATTAACAGAAACACAGAGGCTTACAATACATAAGACGAATGAAATAGATATGTACAATACTCATCACGCTGTCTGAAGGTAAGGCTGCCCAATATTACTTCTAACACTGCTACAAATTATTTATAGCTTGGTCAAATTATACCCATAAAGTTGGCTCCTCCAAGCTGGGTGTCTGCATGAAACTAGTATTTCGGGAAACCTGTTGTAAAAATTACTACGCCACTTTTGAGAATGAGGTAGTAAGAGAAAATGTGGTTCCACTGTACTTCATATCTCAACTACAAAAAATAGCGTGAAATTTGTGTCCAGACTTAAACTGTTAATGCATTTATTCCTTTATTCTGCCCCCTGCAGCTTCCCATTGCCCTTATCTGCTTTGCCAGTCCCATTCTGATTTCTCTTTCTGTGAAATAGGACTTCAAATCCCTGCAACCTTTGCCCCATACTTGTGTCTCTCTTGCAGTAATCCCATCTTATCCCCAAGACATTCTCAGTTTCAGCTTCAAAGTTCCTCACTGCATAGTTCAGGGTCTCATCACTCCCATAACAGTGCAATGCTGTAGGCAGCACTGGCCACGGAAGACATGAACTCAAAAAAGTCTGAGAACGTTAAAAACAACCAAAAGAAGTGTTACCAGTGCTGACCACCCTTAATTACAGTGCCTGCAAAAGCTCAATTTACAAAATAGCAATCTATTTTTTAATCAGGTATACGTACCAAAAGATTAAGCTCAACTGTTTGATTTGCTCATTATGCAACTGGCCAGTGTTAAACTGTATTAAACATAAAAGAGGTTTGTTTAAATTAACTCTTCTTAGGTGTTGAAAGTGCCCGAATATCATCAAAGCATTGTAACTATTCTTTCTGCAAAGCAAATATTTAAAATACTCTTTATCAAAGATTAAAGAATTAGAAACATTTTAAGATACCCACTTGCAGTATTTGTGAATAGTTTTAACAGTAGTGCCAAATAAAAGGATTTCACGCTGCTGAAAAAGAACATTTAAATCAACAAACTGTTTTTACATTCTGCAGTTAGAAGACCCATAACATTACTGAAAGAAAATCTTTCCCAGGGAATGGGAATGAACACTAAAAAAAATTAGAGAATTATTTTCTCATAAAGCAGTAATAACCTAGAACTCAAAGTTCCTTGCAATTTGCCTGAAGATGCTGAAATACTAGACTGAAACAGTGACACAATTGTTTTTCATGTCATTTCAGCTCCAGCTGAGTTTCTTGTCTTGGAACCTCATCAGCCTTTGTGCTTGAATCCAGCATAATGAATCCATGAGCTCTTCATATTTTCTGCAAAGCTACAGTATACCCAGAACATCTGTGTTTTTAAAATTATTATTTATTTATGGAAGGCAAGACTTTGTGAAATAAGACTGATATCCCTGGCCCCATAACAAACTATCCAAAGATACCTTTGTATAAACAGAGGATTCTCAAGGCTTAATGGCATATCCTTGTCTAGTGTAAGGAAGTACCAATTACGACTTAACTTCAGCAGCTTAGTGCACTAAATTTAAGATTAAAAAAATTTTTATTTTTAAGGAGTCCAGACTTCTTCAATTCTCCAGACTCTTATTTTTAATGAATTCAGAGAATTAAAATCTATCAATTTTAATTTAAAAATGCTTTCTTCTTCCCATTCTGCTGCATTGTTTCTCTTTTGCTTGAGATATTGCTATAAGATTCCTAATGTAAGGTTCTATTGGAACACTGATTTTTTTTTAAAAAAAATATACATCTAATTTTTTTCCGCAACATTGAGAAATGAACTCAAAAGTGATGTTTCTTCTACTAGTTGGAACTAACAATGTTTTCTGAAATTCTGTAATATAAATGTAGACTACATATTACATATTGTAGTATAAGCAATTACATTTAATTTGTTTACTATAGCTATACTATAACCATTTAGAACTTTTAAATATTTCCATTTTTTTCCAATTAGTATAAAATCTTGTTGGATGACCTAGGGCAAATGCTAAGTAACCTTTATATGTACTCTAGGACTTGTATTCCAACTGCATTAATAAATTAAGCATGTTATTTTAAGGTTTCCATGGTGGCATCCTGACAAAAGTATCCGTAAATCCAACAGCAGAACCACATAAAGCATGCCTATGTTGCTGTAAAAACATCTCCAAGAGTTACAGTACAGTTTTCAAGAATCACAAAAAAAACCCCAACACTTTGGAAAAAAATGGTAATTCGTCAAGCTTCAGAGACTTAGCTTCACTCTGTTTAAACAGACTTTTTCCACTTGCTAGGGGAGGATGAAAATGAGCAAGCAGAAAGGAATGGGGAAGGTCCAGTCATACATTCAAACAATGCTGCTTTTCTTCTTATGATGCACAAAGCAAGAATTGAAAATGTTTTTTACTGATTCTTCTCATAAAAATTATTTTACATAAAGTTTTTGTCTTGTTTGTGTAAAATATTATGAACACCTACACTATGGAGTTAACTGTCAAAATAAATGTCAAAAAAGGTATTTTTCATTTCCTTTCTCAGAAAATACAAGAAATTATCTTTCTACATGAAATACAATTCAACAACAATAAAAAGATATTGCCAAATTATAGATCTTGCAGGCTCCCTAGCAGTAAGGATGTTAAAATTTTGGCTCACTCAGCACTTGCATCCCTTTTAAGTTGCATGTAGATATAACTTGGTAATGAGAGTAAGAGTCTTCACCAATTCACCTGTACTGAACTGCAATGAATACTAAGGATTTGAGTAAAGCCCTGAATTCTACTTTCATTTCTACAACAGTTTCTTTTGCAGCCTTGAGCAAGTCAGTTATCTTTGCATTCCACATTACTAAAATGAAGAAAGAACCTATTTGTTGCTGCTGAGGAATAATTAACTTCTACACAAGTTGCGCAGACTTTTAGCAAAAGCTTTGTAATATTTACTTAGAAATTCTATTTTACAGTTGTTTAAAATTCACATTTGTTTCAGATAATCAGGTGAGCTTTACCACACTATGATCCAGACCTCTAAAGAGAACCTATTTAAAGCTAAAAATATTTAACTGAGCTATTCATTACATTCAATATAACAAAAGACTGTTCTCTTACATGTTGCATTTTTCATTTAATCATCAAACTGGTGTAATTTGACAAAGATGTGATGATGTTTACAGTGGGAGTTGCAATTTGCACTTGTAGAGGTGGCTACATAAGTTTTATGAACTTATGTATTAATATAGATGAATGATATATTTATACTTTGCGGATCTGTATGTTAGAAATAGGGTAAAATCTATAAGGATTAGAAATAAAAATATGGCAACTCTGATTTGATTGTTTAGTTACTTTTCGTAAATATACACATAATGAAAAAAGAGGACAGAACTGTCTTTCTCAGAAGAGATTTGGATGTGATCTACGTGATCCTGTAAAAGAGAGTTTGCTTAGTATGTGTTCTGTTACTTTATAGAGAGGCTGGTCCATGTCTGCTCAAAGTGGTGTGTCTGTCTTTAAAAAGTTCTAAAAGAGAAAGTTTTGAATGTCTCTAACATTTCATACTGAAGAGCCAGGCCTTTTAAATTTGCAGCAATTTAGACAGGTCTGAGTGTATTAAACAGAAGACAGTAAAAGTTACAATTTAGGAGGTTTAAAACAGCCTGCTGTGATAAACATTCATTTTGCTTACATGGATGTGCTTGGAAATGCCCACTTTATCTAACAGTTACAGAGGTTTTAAGGAATCCTGTACAGGAAACTCAGGTAGCTCAGGTAGCCAGAGGACCACTGAAAACATGAGAAAAAGGAGGATGAATGACAAAGAGGCAGGAAATCCAACTGAAAAAGAACAGAACATAAACCTGTTTTGAAACCCACATTATTGTACAGGGAGAAAGGGGCTGTCTTGCAACCAGGTGTTTGCTTTGAAGTTGAATTCACCTATGATCAGTTTATTTTCAAATCCTATATAACTTCTGAGAGAGGATAAACTTGCAAAGGGATCATAACTTTCTAGAATAGATTTAAAAGAAGCAGCGTGGGTATTAATAAAGAAATACACGGTTCTGGTTCAAAGCTGACAATGCCTTCTTAGAGAGTAGCTGTATTCAAAATAAAAATCTCCACTACAAAGAAAAAAATATTTTATTAAATAAGTCAATCAAACAGTAAGGTCCAATAAAAATAACAGTAGGAGAAGCTGAAAAGAAAAAGCAGAAGGTGGCCCATTGTGAATGGAGCATTAAATAGGGAAGCTGTGCTTCCTGTGGGGTGCTCCCTCAAGAACTGTGCATACCATCCATTTCGGCCTTGGCATAGCCCTCTGCTCTTTTGAAAATAAGAGAAACACATACCGAAACTCTCTCCTTCCATTCCAATGGGGCCAGGCTGAGGAGTCTCTCCATTCTTTAAGCAATTATGAATGTATGCTGCCTTCCACCTGGCGTACTTCCTGTGCTGTGCATTCTGGGGAAGGGAAAAGGCCAGACATTTTCACCACTCACTTCTACAAATTTATGCATTCAAACCAGAAACATAAACATGTTTTCCACCTTGAGAGAAGATCAGAAAACTCAACGGCTTTCTCTTTCATTTGACACCCCTTTAAGGATAAACAACATGTGTGAAATTAATAGGTAAATTGAAAAAAAAAAAAAATAACAGCTCTAACAGGATCTCAGCATGAAAGGAAAATGTGGAGATCTTCAATTAATGCAGTATGTCAGGAAAAGGAAATAAATTATACCAAGACCATCTAGTATGAAATGTAGAGCACTGTGTAGTAATTATCAGTGTGAAATGATGATGAAAGTTTCCTATCTCCATAAATTTAAAATGATTATTTACTTTAGATTTAAATACCCGAAACTTAAAATGCTACTCATGCTGATCAGTAATAAAAAATCTTTTCTAATTACATTATTTTAAAATTTAAAAATTTATTTAAAAGCATGAATACAGAAAGGTTGATGTAGATGCACATGTGATTTGTTTCGGATATTACAGGATAAAATATTTTGATTTAATATCTTCATGACATAGCTATAATTCAGATGAAGGACCTCTTTTGCAAGTTTAAAAAAACTGTTAACAATAACTTTAATAGTACAGTTAATAGAAAAAAAAAGTCTTTAAAAATAATTATTATACTGACAGTCAATATATTTTTTTGCAACTCTCTTTTGCAACGGTGTCAGTATGAAGCAATAGCAGTGAGAAGCAAAGCGTCTGCTTGCCTTTCTGATTCCATTTCCATGGTAACAGTTTGAAATTAAAAAAAATCAACATGATTTCTTGTTATTTTCAGTTTCTGGGAAAAAGATTGAGGAAAGGCATTTCACCTGGGTTTCCATAAATTCTTTTCAGAAAACATGAGTGATTGAAATAAATGTCAGAATCTTAACTATTTTAAGATTTTTCCATTTAATTTTTTAAAATGTACTTTACTGTTCCTAGGTACAACCTTCAATGTGTCAAAATATGAAATGAAGATTAGCCACTTTGTATTTCCCGGGCCTGTTTCAACAATGTTTATTTAATCTAGGAAGAGTTCTCAATTGTTGCAACAAATCTTAAACCGATTATTCAAATTAACTACTTTGTCATAAGTTATATGAGAAACGACCAGTTCTGACAGTTCTGAGGTAATGTATATCAAGGCTGAATATAAACAGAGAGGAGAAATTTAGAAGAATAAATGGAATAAATTGGCCCAATAAACAATGCAGGTTGTGGTAGCATGCTTCACATCAACTTCACCACCTGCAAGTTACTGGTGAACTCAAATTTCCACACTAACAATCACAGGTAAAGTGTTTTGGAAACTGAGGTAGACAGATTGATGTCACTTTAAAAGTCCTGGTTAAAATTAAATTCAAAGTTTTTGACAATTAATAAACTGACATTCATTACAGTGCTTCACAAAGCCTATTGCACTGTCATCTAAAACAGGGAAGAGAGGCACAATACAAAAGTAATCTCCAGCAAGCTCCCTTGCTCATATTTAATATATTGTATCCCCCAGGACTCTTATGAAGGCCAAGAGAAAGATACAGTCTTCATTTTTGCAAATAAGATTTTCTTCAGAAAAAAATTGTATCCTTAAGACAGGTTTATTAAAATACATTCACTACACCTCAGAAGTAAAAAGTGCAATTGGAAAACCTGGCTTTCTGTTAAATACTTTCTTTTAATAACCATTTCTGGTCAGTCAGTGTTACAGATTAAATTCCTTTATTATAAACAAACACACTAGGAGCCACAAAATGCAGAATTATCATCCAGAGTATAGTACTTTTAGAATATATTATTATGCAATATTTAACAGTCTGTACATCTCCCCTCTCTTCCAATATGGCAATTATTTATTGATAAAATGTGAAGATGCTGTTGCATCAGGTGTCCATGGGCAGGTGCTGGCAACATGGGGTGAGGAGTGAGGAGAGGCCAGGGTTGGCCCACCTTGGATATAACTAGCTCCAGTAGACCCACTGTGGGACACAGCTGAGACCTTCAGCCAGGCTGGTGGTGCCCCAGAGAGACCGTATTTAAGAATGGGTCAAGCACCCCCCACGCCCAATATGCTGGATGGAGGGAGGAGAAGGGAACAAAGTGTCATGTCTGTCATGCATCCCAACTGCAAAGGTTATCATTCCAGAACTGAGAGGCAAAATTCTGTTGTGTTCGGTTTGTTTGTAATGTGCACTGCTGTCCCTTTTTGGAAGGCTACCCTACTGAATGAACGTTACTACTGAGCTTAATGAAAAGAACACTACTATCACACAGCTTCCTACTGACCTGATGAAAGCTGTGTCTTGTAAAACACATCTTCCAGAAAATCCCTTTGCCTACTTCTAATGTTGAGATATAGAACATCCACTCTTAATTTGTGACACAATCCATTCATACTACCCAATAATCAATCACTGCCATTTAAAAACATACATATTACATACAATACCCATTTTCTGATGCTAGGTGTCAAGTATCTGCTTTCTATGCCTTCTCTTGTTGATTTAAAAGCCTTTTAATAATTGAGAATCCATACATACGAAGGCAATTACATGCTGAAAAAACAGGTAGATGATCTGAATATAGATGTCATACTATATAACCAGGTGTCAGGCTGAGCTTACTTCGGGGTAACAAAAGCTTCTGCAAAAGTCTAAGACAGTCACATCATATTTGTCCCATCACTCCTTCATGTGAAACTGGATAAGGAAACTGTTGAAATGTAATGATGCTATACAGAAGTGCGAGCCTTTTCCTGTATCTCTGGTACACTCTCTTTTACTGTCTTCACTGATTAAATAAAATGAGAGAATTCTGCTTCTTTCCAATTTCAAAGCATTTCTGTCCTTTCAGTGTCAACAACAAAACCCCCTGATACACAGGAGTAAACACACCACTACCAGCACTTCACACCAACACTAATAAAAATTTCTTCCATCTTCAAAGGAGGATTGCTTCGAGACCTCTAAGGAGTCACCAACTCAGTGCACTCAATTCCTACAGCCTAAGACTGGTTTTCAATCCAATTCAATATGCATTTACTCTCTGGCTCTAGAAAATGTTATTATTTGATACAGTAAAGGATGTTGGGGTGCAGAGCAGCCAGTTTTAAGAGAACATATGAAAGAGCAAACTTACTTGTGCCTCTTGATAAATGAGAATTTTAGATTGCTTAAGTCTCAGGCTGTGGGTAATACAGAAACTTAAAAGAACTCTTGGCCAAGCATTTCTCTTGGTAAGACCTATCTTCAATATCTACACTTACATCCCATAGTATAAAAGAAGTGCACCACTATTACAGCTATTCTTTTACCCTCCTTCCAAAATTTACAAATTAAAATAGCCACAACAACTGCATTTTAAACTGAGCAAGTACAACTTGCACATTAGGCACACTTATCGGATTGGGGATTTACATATGGGATGTCAAGTCTGTGAATTCCAAGCAGGGCATGGAAAAAAGCGAAGGTGGAAAAAGCCAGGAACCTTTCATCATTTTTCTCTATAAGCATTCCCACTTGTTCAATATAATGCTATGTGTCCAACAGTAATAATCAAACTTTGAATTTATAACTGATACTTCTCATGAAGCATCTTCTAACAGACAACAGCTGTCTAGTATTTCACGTATGATTTATCTGAAATAATTAACACAATTCCTTACGACTTATTAACAAGCCTAAGACTATACAATCAGAACATATGTTCTTTGAAATTCATATTCACACATTATAAAAGCAACATCTGTGCTAGCAAAAGAAATCACGTAATACACTCGTATGTCTAACACTTACCTCTTCAGTGAGCTCCCCAAATACCGTTAGAACATCTATCAGGAGACTTGCAGTATAAAAGGACTTTATCATGTTTCTGTAATAGAGAAAAGATTTCACTAACTTGGTAATGTCAGTCTTCAGAATCACAGTTTACAAGTTGTCATTTTTAGATCACACTGGCTTATTTCAACCCAAATACCACTATTTTTTTCTTTTAATCTGATGTTACAGAACCTGCTTCACAACATTTAAATCTAGCAATATACTGGTGTCCTGACTACAGTACAGAAAATGTTCAGTATATTTTAAAACTGCTCATGCATTCTGCACTTATATCCTAGTTTGGAATGTTCCCTGTAGGATGTACGAAATCCTATATTAGTTTCAAAAAATACATCAACATGCCACAGTAATTGCTGTAAACCAAACCACATAATGGATCATCACGGCTATTGTACTATCATTGGTCAGTAGAAACTATAACATGCTTGATGCAAATAAAGTGCAATATTAGTCTGTGGTTTTAGAAGGCTTGCCAGGTTAGCAGCCTCTTAAGGAACATAAGAAGGAGGATACCAAATAATGTGTGAAGTTAGAGATAGACAAGTAGCAACAAATCAAGTTTTCTAAAAGAGAAAAGAATGCATTAAAACTCAATTCTTGTTTCCATTCAAATTAAAGGGAGTTTGGATATTCACATTCCCTGACCAGCATCTTAATTCAGATAAGAAAATGGAAGATTTTCACCTACTTATGAAATCGTCCAGCTCTGTCTTCATTGTCTGCATATAAAAACATTTTCAAGGCATAATTCTCCACATGAGCAGAACCAACAATTTCCTGAGTAATTGCTTCATTATCACCAAATTGCTTTTTCATCTGAAAAGTGTTGGAAAAATACAAGAATTACTTTATTAGACCCTAGCAATTCTGCAAACACAAAATGAATCTGCTGACTTAAACAAAGACAAGTACACATTAAAAAGAAACAACATACACTTCATTTTACAAGTTTCCAGCTTCTAACATAAGAAAATGCTAAAAGCAGTGTGCGAAAGAGAAGGCACATTCTTTTGGAGAGAGAAACATGAGAAACATGAATAAGTAGCTCTGAATCTTCAATCATAAAATAAAAAACACAGAAAATCCCCATAAAAGTTAAAAATAAACACAACTACAATATTGTGAAGGAATAGCTACAGATGTTTTTCCCCTTAGTATCCAAAAGACCAGGCACTCTGAAGCCTGTGTCAGGACAACACAGTTCAATCAGTAAAGTAATGCATGCTTTAAAAAGGTGCTATAGATCAGAGTGATCACGTATCTTCCCTCTTATAAAGCTTATTTCACTGCAAGTTATTAAATCTTTCAAAGTGTGTGAGCCCTACCTTGACTGGTCTAGTGACCTATGGGTTTACTGGAATTTTCAATGTAAGCAGTGTATTTCAATTCAAGAACTCTTTTCAAAGATGTTAGAGTACAAGAATCTTCAGGTTTCCTAATAAAAATCAGTAAAGCAAACAACCCTCTAACAGTTACAACAGGTGGATTTACAGCTTCTGAATAGGCTTACTGTTTGCACATAAGGAAATCTCAGGTTATCCTTAGAGAACAAAAACAGGAAAACTGCATGATACTAACCTGCAATCTTTATTTTGCCAAAAGATTTGAAAACAATCTCTGAATGGTAGTTATTTTTCATTGTGCGTGTGAAGAAAATGTAATCATGCAGGCTGCATTTCCATATTTTTTAGACTGCTGCCAACTTTTTAAGACTTAAAATGTTGCCAGAAAAGTTACTTGATTTCAATGGTGAAATATAAGCTTCCCAAATAGAATTTTAAATTTAAATACTCCCGTCAACAACTATTCTAAGTAGTTTTTAAAAAGTATTTGCTCCACAAAGTGTAGTTTTCTTGTGAGAGTACCACAATTTGTAAACTGAAAGATATGTAACTGAGATGAAACACTAACTCAGGAAGAAAGTTGTTTGTATACACATTTATTTTCCCCAGCCTGTCTATATACCTCACACGCAGAAAATAACTGTACTTGAATAACTATATACTTGATCTGACATTCAATGGAGATTATTTTAAACACACAACTGACGTTGTTACATACACTTCTAAAAATATTAAAGTTAACCAAGTTATTTACTTTTGAAATTACCCATCACACAGACTGTGATTCAATAAAGCAGTACTGGTGTTATAAATGTTGATTCAAAATTTGAACCTAAAAATCAAGCTACTTCAGTTTAACTTTACAAAAAATCCCCTGAACATTTAAATTAAACAGTCATGTATCAGAAAAGCAAAACAACACAAGTCTATGTAAAAATATTTCTAAGGGAAACATGCCTTTTGGATACAAAATCACCGTGTTTAATTCACGATTTTGGAATATTATGAGGTTTCTTGCAAAGAACAGATCTGGTAATTTCCAGCTATATCTACACTGTTTCATTCTTTGCTACTGTAAAGCTCAGGATTGTTTGCAAGCTTATGTCCTATCTGGCAGTTTATGTGCCAGTGAAACGGCAGACCTGCAGCGCCCCTTTGTGCCCCCTGGTGGTTAAGGGCAGACTGAAAAAGGCCGCTATTAAACTGCTGCAGAGGTACAACTTCTCCATAAACCCAAGCTTCCCAGCCCACAAAACTGCTGTCCTACATTTGCTTAGAGGTGCTTTCTCCGTCCTTCCACCACTTGGATATGTGGAAGAACCTTCGATGCCTGCGCATCAGCTGTCACACAGACAATCTTACCAGAGACTGAAAGATGAAAGCATGGACACTTGTTGCTCTTCTAGTCTTTCCACCTTTGAAACAGAAGGGGTAACTGAATGCTGCAGTACCACTAGGGATCCAACAAATTTCAACAATCCTTAGGAAATGAAGAGCAAAATCTTCTGGAATTTTAATCTCACCTCTCCTGCCACCTCTCTCCCTCTTTGAGTATGAAAGCCAGACCCATTAAAGGTGTCAAAATCTGATGAATAACATACCAAGAAGTCACTGCGCACTGAATTTTCCATTACTAAAGATCAGCTATAAAACATAGCAAGAAGCACAAGGTATGAGAAAAAAACCCAAATAGTTCATGTTTCTTTTTTTTTCCTGAAGAATCTTAGAACCACAGAATGGTTTGAGTTGTAGGGACCTTAAGGATCATCTAGCTCCAACCGCCCCTGCCACAGGTAGGGATGCCATTCACTAGATGAGGTTGCTCAGGCAGGACCCATCCAACCTGGCCTTGAATACTTTCACAGATGAAGCATCCATCTTTCATAGTTGAAGGCTGCTGTGCTAGTTTCACACAAACTCTTCAGGCACTGCTGTGGCTAGATTTTGGACAGAATTACTAATAGTGAACACACAAAGAACTGCTTCATTTTTCAACATTATTTCCTGCTTCCAAATGAACACTTAAACCACACACTTCTTCCTTTGAGAATATTGAAAACTACAAGGTATGAATGTAAACAGCTCCTAAAATTCATATTGACCATTTGTGCAATAACTTTACCTTTCTTTTTTTTTAAATCTGTTCTATTTAAGGCTTTGTAATAGGATCAGATCCATTCAAAGAGCATGGCACAGCCATCTCTGACACAGATTAGACTGCACTTACAAAAATTCATAGTATAAAATCTCCAGTCTCTAATAGAGAAGTATCTTTATCTTTTACAGAATATTTAAAAAAAACTCACTGGGTACAAGTTTTGGGTCAAAACTTTCAAAAGCATTCAAGGACTAGGCTAGTGAGTCCTACAGCAGTGAAAATAATGCTCACACGCTTCAAGGAATCAAAGGCAAATACACTAAAAAATCTTCTAGCACATCTGCATTTATTTCATAATGAATTATGATTTGGCATGGGAATACGTTTGAATAAAGTACTGTAACTCATGTTGTCTACACAAAACCTTAAGGCAAAATTTCAGTTATGTTTGTGCATGCACGCATACATACAGCTTTAGCTCTTCCTTTACCTTTTCCAATCCTTCTGCCAATTTATTACATACAACTTAAATTCATACAATGTGCCTGCATACAGAACAGTTGCATCAGTGACCAATGTCAGAGAAGAGACTGTATTTGCAGAAGCTTAAATAAAAGTAATATCATGAATCATTTTAAAGGAGAGCAATCAATTCTACTTACAGCTTCCAACTGATCCATAAGCTTGGATAAAAATTTACGGCATTCTGGGGTTTTACTATCGATCTTCATCCCTGTTTGCATTGCATACAAACGGCCTTGAAATGATACAAAACACAAAAAACACCGAAAAGTGATTATCTAAGGTAAAACTTATTAGCAAAGAAAGCAACGCCTCCCACACATCTGAAAGACAAACTCATGGTTTAGCAATGTACTGATATCAGTACTAGTGAGCAATGGCAGTGAAATCCAGATATATTTGGTCTTGCAGAGATACTAGGAGATATTATTGTGAGATTATTGCTTTCTTTTCCCCAATGACTATTCCCACTGATTTCCAACTGATGTTTGTATCACTATTATGCATCATTAAGTGATTTTGTAAATTATCACTACCCTTGTCTGCAATGCTCTCAAATAGGAACTTCAAGTAGATTTGAGGAGTGCGTACATGTATCTCAAAAATGGAACCTCATGTCACAGGAACCAGTTAACAAATGGAATTAGGCATCCATTATCCATGTTTTATGCCATGTATATAGCATCAAACAACTCAAGACACAATCTTGAGTGATCTTAAAAGCAAACAAGATAGGCTTTATTAAACTTTATCTGCAAGTAGACTTGTCAGTTTTTAATACGATCTTGAAAACAAATGATGATGAACATCTTCTGATTAAAAGTTATCTTTTTACTACCAAAAATCTGTGAAATTTAGATATGCACATGGCAGAACTTTACAGGCTTCATGAAACTACGGGCAAACCCAAACAACTGTTATTTACTAGGATTAACATGTGCAAAGAAGGGAAAATGCACAGAAACATTCAGTAACCAAATGCAGAGCATTTTTCACAAAAAAGGCGTTCCACTAACTCTCACTCTTGACCTCTAAGGGAGTCCTACAAGACACTTTCTATGCTATGTAGATTTCATCAAGTGACAATACTAATATTGAGTTAATGACTGATAGGCACTCTTAAGCCCACCTTATTTATCTTCAAGATGCTGACACGTCAATATTAAACATTATGAAACCAGCATGCATAAAGTTGAAATTAGATTTCAAAGAAATTCAAACACAGAAAGAGACAGACATTTGTATCTAAGGCACTGAAATAAATTAAGTCTATCGTCAATTAAAATATCATCATCACATGATGAGGAATTAATGCTCAGTCTTCAATTAAATTGATTTTTAAGTAAATCCTTGACTGTAAGCTCCCCTGAACAAATTTCATGTGCTCATAATTTAGTAATATAAAACTTAAGAATTAATATAAAGGTTGCTAAACCTATGAGCCATCTACGTCAGTTATTTCTTTTTGATGGATGGAAGTATCAGATATTTTCAGAAGCAAATAAATTGAGACCAATATGTATTAGGGCGACAAATTCAGAATACCCTTGGTCATTACTGAATAGAGATTTATCTTCTTATTGAAGTATGCATCTTCAGATCTCTTCCATAACTCAATTACATAAAAAGAACTCTGTTCCCCTATAAATGGATCTTGCAAATGTCTTTAGTCTTGAGGATGTTTAATAATTAAAATATCTCCTAATTTTTAACTGTTACTCCTATATTACCCATACGTGACTTTTTTCACCTCTTTGCAAATACATCCATTTAAATAGTGAAAGCAAGGTAATTTTTTTGCCTCACTTATACCCAAAGGGGTGTATATACAGGACTGTGCCATCTGTACGCTTTGTAGGCAGCTCTGAAAAGTCAGCCCTTTTCCCTCTTAGGGTTTCAGTCTCAGAAAAACTTTAAGACTCCTTCAGGCACTCCAATGAACAAATGCAGAAGATCAAGTCTTGAACACACAGAAAATACGGGTTGGAGAAAAACAGTTACAGTTAAGAAACATGTTTTTCTTGTCCACACATAACTTTACACTGTGGGTGATATCAAGCAATGTTCCATACCAACACCACTTTCCTGCCAATTGAAAATTCTGAGACCAAAGTGCCCAAGAATCCTTAGGTCATTCAAGATTGAAGGTCTATTATCCAAAGCACAGACTGTCAAGAAAACATGAAGGTGATGTAGCAGCAGCAGTTCTACAGATACTAAGAACAGACATGTCCTACAGACAATTAATGTCACCTGAGATTAAATGTGTTCCACCCGTCACAGCAATTACATCTCTGTACCACAAAATTGACCATATGAGGCAGTTACCACATTTAGCCACCAAACCCCAATTTGTATCAATGCCTATATAAATTGTATAGGAGATTTCCTGAAAGATCTTATGAACTGGTAAAAGGTCAAAGCACACTTAAGTAACTGTGACAAGAGAGTCTAGTGTGATCTTTAAGAACTTTTGAAGTCCAGAATTTTTAGATACTCACTTCTTCACATACATTTAAAAGGAGGACCACTGCATAACAAACCTGTCTAGACAAGCCTCTGATGAGGCAGTCATTGAGTTAAAGGTAAAAGCTATTCCTTCCATCACTAGTAAGTGGTATTCAAGGAAGAGCAGGGTGTTTGTGAAAACTACTATTGACAGAGTATCACTACCTAATAGCATTCCATACCAAAAGGTACTTTTGACTCAGATATCATTGATAGAAGAACCTGATTGTAATGAAGGATGAGGCAACCTGCAGGTCAGAAAATGCAAACCAGACCCTACCAGTCAAAATCTCCACAAACTTCAGTTTCAGCCGATGAACTGAAGACACAGAAGAAAAAGTACACTCTCCACAGTCTGAATCTCTCACTATTGCCAAACATAATGTTGTTAAGTATGTTTAGGCACACTTACTGCTTTACTCAGCACTGCTCTAGTCAAAAGTAGGTCTTTGGGATAGAAAACCTCTATCAACAATCACTAAACTTATCAAGCAAACAGCACGTAAAATAGCCTAAACACTAAAAAATTAGAGATTTCTCGGGACAGAAACAAAATAGGAAGTCGAGGAAATAATCTGGTATTTACCTTTAAAGACATCACTGAAACAAAAATATTTTTAATGTTTCAAAATTTTTCCTTTGAAATTATCTATCTGTATGAAGACCAATATGTGAGTGAATTTGAAAGCAGTTTCTTTTCAAATCCCTTGCCTTATTACCAACAACAGGAAAAAGTGTCTACTAGTTCTACTCTTTCCATTTTTGAGTATTATTATATTGTATTCCTAAGGCAAAGAATTAATTTCCAAATGCAAGTTTTTCCATATCTGCATTTTTTGCCATTCTCTCTGCTCTCTCTAATTTTGAAACATCCCAAGTGTACTACATGAAGGCTACCTGTAAGACTGTGTTTCTTTTGATACTAACTACTTTGCCAATTAAGGTGTTAGAACTCTCCGGCATAACTTTTGTGTGTACTTCATCACACAAGTAATACTTTTGGTAAAGATATTTAATAGTATCTGAAAAATATGTTTTCATATAGTGATGGAAATCTATTAATGCCCTTTTCCTGTCTAACCTGCAGCAAATGGTCAAACTCAATCACTAAATTTTCATCAGCAGTGAGCAAAATGTAACTTTGCTTTGTTAATATCGTCAGTCAAATTTTAAAGTGGCAGTTAATGATTAAAGAACTGTCCTTTGTGTTTACGTTGACAGGTAATCTCAGTAGCAAATAACTCATAAGCAAGAGGCTAAAAGTTTACTGCCTCCAACATTTCTGCTGAGAAAGTCAACAGTGACATGAGTTCAGTTGCCCCCTCCCCCCCATATCTAAAAGAAAAGAGGGTAATTATTTACATTCCTTGAGATACAGCTGTTTTGGTTCCTGTAATACTGCAAAAGTAATATGTATGTATTATTACTGTGTTTGCTAAGTCACAAAACTTTTGCTTTAATGGAAGTGGTTCAACTTCCAACAAGTGGAAGTTAATCTCCTGAAAGTATGGACACCACGGAAAGAAATCCTCTTAGTGTTCTGTATTACAAATGCATTACTTTACCTTATTACATTATTACCTTATTATATTACCCTACCTGAGATGCCATTTTACATCAAAATTATTTCACAGGAAAAAAATGTCCAAAGTGCATGTCCCTAATTACCACAAAACGAAACTATTTTCTGCCACTTTTATCTAAATCAAGTAGCAAAAAAGACTTTAATGTGGCCAACAACAGTAGTATATGCGTAAAGTAAAGCACTCAGGAGGTAAAGGAGGCTACATAGAGCTAATGTCTAAATATTAATGAATATTATAAGTAAAGTCACTTGTAGTTTTATACACAAAGATAAAACTGTTTTGCTAATTATTAACTAAAAGAGAGCTTGCTCAGTTTGCAGACAGGACATTTATCTTCAAATTCATAAAGACTTGGTAAGTTATCATTCTCACAAAAATGTTTTGCTAAGACAACTACAAAATATACATCTTGACTTGCTGCCCTTAAATCTTTGTTCAGTAAATACTAAATGTGGGTGTGCTGGATGGAATTACACAGTGAGCTTTACAGAAACTTCTTTGTCTTCATTTATGTCACGTTATTTTTCCTTTGCTAACACCCAGCACAATTTGAGAGAAAGTATTTTGTCTTTAGTATGTGCCAGGCATTCATTCCTCATACACATTAAGTTACTCCAGATTTATGTTTGGATAACAACTGAAACTCCCCTCACTCCCATTTTAAACTAACTCCGTGCCAAGTAAAAAATACTGGAGAACTAAAGTTCCAGCCAGCAAGCATGCACAAAACAAAAAATTCTGTCCTCCTATCCATCTTTCTTTTTCCTGGCCTAACAGGATCAAAAGATTATATTTCTTTTTCCCTGTACATATTTAATTCTCTGGCATACAAAAAGAAAAATTATTAGCAAGTGGAATATTTACGACATTTGAGAGTAACAAATTGACATAAAATACTAACAAATAACATTGAAGTAAACTTTAGCTATATTTTGATTCTGATTAAGGAATTAAAGCTTTTTCAGGCCATAATTTATTACTCATTCATATTCTTCACCTTCCTCTTTCCTTTGTCAAGCCAGTGACAGAAAAACATTTGTTAACTGCCTGGTACAGGAAGCCAACAGCTGGAATACAAATGTAGGAAGCAAAGGACATAAAGATTCTACTCAAATCCAAAACTACTGGAAACATATTTTCATATAAAAATGAATTACTCTTGCTTTTATGAACATTAATGTGCTACATTTCAGTCATGCAATTTCTGCGTGCAGATCATAAATATATGCTATTTCTACATGGCTAAGTCCAAGTTGTCTGAATCCAAAGACTTTTAAAAACAGATTTAGCAGTTCTGACAAACAAACTTTGAAGGGTCTTATACTGCCTCTTTGTTATGTGATGCTGAAGGAAACTAGCAAAAGAGAAGATATTAGGCTGGCAGCATCAATTCAAAAACCTAAAACATTCCAGAGAAAGCAAATTACTTTAAAATATTCACTTTAAAGTAAAATTAGTTTAGAGAGAAATGTAAAAAAAAGATCTGTTGTAAAAGTGGGGGGAATGAAGACTACGAACAAATATAATTAAGAAACTCGTAACAAAAAAAGGATAGTATCATGACCCCTTTATCCCCTCAGATTCTTTCACAGTATTTTAAGTTTTACCAAGGAAAATGGACTGATAACAGTATAATTAAGGGTTATGTAACATACTAGACAAATTCTGTCAAGCCAAAATGATCTCAAATGTCTCAAAATGCCTGACAGTTACAGTAAGTTACATTACAATTCCATTTTATTTGAATAATAGCAACTTGTAAACAAGATAAAGAGGTGAGACAAAATTTCCAATGACAAACCAGAGTGGTAACTTTTAATGTTAGATGACAAATAATCTAGTAATATCTATTATGAATCCTAGGAAATTACTCTGTATTTTGCACTACCATACTTCAGTCAGGTTTAAGACTAATCTTGATTTGTAAAATTTGAGTAAGAGATCTATATGTAGAATATTTAAATTACTAGTATTTATAGAAGCTTGTCTCTAGGGTCCAATAAAGGAAATATTTTTAATTAAATCAGAAAAACTGCATTAAATGTAGGATTTATAGCAATTGAGATCTCTAGAACGCAAGAGAAGGACAAGGCAGCTACTCTGGATTAGTTATGGTCAAGTCACAATGACAAAGAGCTTGTAGTGATTAGAGTACAAATCTGAAGCACTTCTGTGGAACACCCTCCAGTCTGGCTTAAACTGAAAGAAGCCTACTTCATGCCCTGGAAATCTTTTGGTTCAAGAGGTTGTCAACTAGTTGTGAGGAAACAAATTGTCTCTTTTGCTTTTTCTCTCCTGCTTGATCTCACAAACCCAGAAACATTAATATGATACCAAGATCCTTCAGAAGCATTTCTCTGATGCTTCTGCATTTCAAGAATTTAAAAAGTGAAGACTTTTTCACACCTTTTTTAAGATCAAATTTACTGGTCTCACGTAAATGTTTTTTGATGTTTAGTACACTGTAAAACAAAAATCATCACAGCTCTGCTTTTCAGAAGTTACTAGAATCATAATTTCTCATGTTGCATACATGCAATATCCAAACACTGTTGTATGTTAGGGTGTTATATATCAGGAAATATCAGTCCTTTTCTGGCAACTCACTGGCATTCTCTCAATACTTTTGAATGAGAACATCAATGCCCGGTAAGTACAGAAGCCCGAAATAAACTATCACCTCTTTGCAAAGAGTTTAACTGAAAGGTTGAAGCAACAGCCATTAAAGAAAATCTTGCTTTAAAATCTAAACTAGAAGGTTTTTGGAAGACACAGCTACTTTCAAGACTTACAATTGTTAAAAAATAACTTCTGAGTCAAACTGTCTATGCCAGAGATATAATTTCTTCAGTATTACAGGCCAGAGATTTTTTTATCAGAGCCTGCCTCCTTGTGTCTGTAGAATAACATCTCAAAGTAGTCAAACAGTTAGACTCGTGTAAGTTTTCAACTTTTTCAACTTTTTTATTTTATTGACTACCAATTACTTATTTGTCTTTTGGTAGACAACCAATGTAGCATAGTTTTCTGGTATTCCCTTATACCTGCTGAATTAGTTGACCTTTACTGAACCTGAAATAGCTATATACATTAACCATTAAGGGTCTAATCTTTTTTAAGGAGAATTATTTTGTGAGATCATGAACTGTACAACTTAAAAAAAAAAAATTTTTTTTTTATTTCTTTACAGTCTATGTTCTAAGTAGAACACATTTAACAACCAAGTAAATTTATATTTGCTTCCTGACAGTATGTATCATATCTTTATTGCTTCAATCAGTTATGTCCATCTACTAATGACAGAGCTAAAAAAGCAACAGTTTACACACAGCATTTAAAGGTACTGATCACTTGCTGCTTGGAATTTGAATACCTAAAAAGGAGTTTAAGCACAAAGGTTTTGTAAGGAATAGACAGGACTACCAGCAATAAACTCATCTTTTAATATTTGCAGTGTTTCTAGGAAATACCACAACAAAAAGTATCTGTGATGTGTTACAGCATATAAGAACATAATTTTTCTACCACGTTTTATTTCTCATGGGGAAAATCATTTGGCAATTGAAAAATACAAATAATCCCTGTTGTAGCTATTCATACTGTGTAAAACAAAGTCATGTTCATTAAATTACAGTTTCTTTAAATCAACATACGCCAGTAATATCAAAAAAGCAGGAGTCCTGTCTTCACCCCAAGTCACTGTGTCCTGTTCCTTGTTCTTCTCTGCGTGGGAGTACTGCTGTTTAAGCAGCAGTGAATTGGCCTGGATGAAAAATAGCTTATTACTGGCTTTCATCATACAATTGCATCAACATTCGCTTCTCAAGCACACTAGGGTTGGGAATGAGAGGCCAGAGAAGGACTACAGTATCTTCTTTAGGTGGCACTACTGATTTATGCTAGCTTAATGCTTCATGTGTGCTATAAGAGATAAAAATTTAAAATGGTGTATGCAAATAAAATGTGTAACTGCCATTTAAATTCCCAGCTTTAAGAGTGCACCATATACCACCTCTCATGGATGCTGATGAGAGACAAAAATATTATCAAGGCAGTAGGTAGTCACTCCTGACAATTTTATTGCTAAGCTATAGAAAGTAATATTTTAAGCTGTAAACATATCTTGTCAGAGTTTTGCTTCTGATGTTCAAACTAAATTGTGTCACAGCTCTTATTATCAGAAATATACATGTGGAATTTACCTAAAATGAACATAAATCAAAACCTAGCAAACATACTGACAACTACTATGCCATGGAAACATTAATAATACTAGGACCAAAGCTTTGTTATAGATACGAGACACTTATAGCAACATTCCAAAGCCACGAACATGTCACTCTTTAGACTGGCAGTTACACCCATCAGATGACCAAAACTCAGATGGTTCCGCCTCACAGAGTGGCTGTGCAAGCAGCCTTGCGATGGAACATGCAGCACCGACCCATCACATGAGCTGTCACTGCAAGGTCCCCTCTGGCTGCTGGGACACATGCAGTGCCAGGCATGCACCTGCAGATGAGGCTGGTGGAGAAGTGCCAGCACAGAGAACACCACATGTTCCAGCACACACCAAGATTTCCTCACACTATTCCCTCCGCACAATACATTACAGAAAATACAGAGCTCCTCTGAAACACATTTCAAAGGCTAAACAAGGAGATGTCCACTTTTTTCACTGAAGCATCAAATGAGAAACACTGCTTTAACTCTACATAAATCTGCGTTGCTTTCAAAATTTTACCTGAAAAGTATCCTGAAATTTTTTTGTATACCCAGACCTACATTTTTAAAAACCTATCTTTTTATTAAAGCTTTTATTATTCATTGAATGTTAGAAGTATATTCAGTACAATTTTTTGACAGAAGCAATATTAATAATTAAAACTTTGGGATTTCACATAATTGCTCTAAACCCACAGTGTTAAAAATTAATGGCTCATAAATCTTCTTGCTTCAAAGTCAGAACTAAATGAAGGGAAAAAAAATGCTATGAAACAGGAGTTCTGCATTTTAGTCAATCCAGACAAACTCATCCACCACGGGAGGAAATAAGTGTCACCAATGGAACACTGGTGAAAATTAATTCTTCTCCTTTGTGTATTTAAAAGAACAAAGGATCTGGGCAAGACCTAACCTGAAAAAGAGGTGTCACTGCTTTTGACTTTCTGTAATACTTTAATTAGAATATAGCCTTCACTGTACTCGGTAATGAATCAGATGTGTTGAAGTATTCAAATGAAAAATAAAATTTTCAGACTACTTAGGACAGATAAGGTAAATAACTTTACAGAAAATAGTAATTATCCAACACAGGCTTTTTTTTTTCCCTCTACACTAAGATTTACATTAAGTTTCAGAATGCAAAAGACAAAAACAGGGTTCAGACACTAAACCAATTCTGTTCTAAAATAAAAATAGACTTGTACCTTGTCATCTACACTAAATGCTAGTCTTTTTCTTGTCTAGTCAGAGAGGGTGTTACATATGATAGAAAACAACAACAAAAAACCAGTGCAACTTGACCTAGATGGTGATTCCTGCTATACAAAGTGTGTCTTGAACCATGTTTTGCCATTAAATAAAAAACAAGTACTATTGAGAACAACTAGTGTTCCAATATATGGCTCTCTCACTTCTCTGGTTGCAATTTTCCGTATTAGCACAGTATTCCTCTGTAACACATAAAAGTTTATATTATTCTTCTGTCACTGAACTGATAGATTTTTCAGAGTTTTCTGAAGTTCCAATTTCATGAATTCATCCTTACAAATAAACTACATCTACTTTTTAGCTCTTTTTGAAGACAAGCCAAGTAAACCCCTCAGATGACCTCTCTTCTCAATAAAAAGAAAAAAAAAACCAACACTGTGACTACACACCTTCCTTCCCCTTAAGGGTGGGTCGTCACAAACATAAACAGACATTTCTGGTGATCTCAGGCATTTTCCCAGTGTGGTTTAACCGTAACAGGAATTTAAGACTAACAGCAGGCCCGCATTTCTTGGTTCGCTACGAAAAGTCTTTTAGAAAGGCTCACAGTTCACCCTGACGACCATCAGCTTAGAAGCCATTATCAGCTTAAAAAAACTGCCTACTAATTCGGAAGGTTTACAGTAAGGTTTTGCTGTGTTCATTTCAGTGAAACAAAAAAAGCCACCCACTCGCCCCCTTTGAGATCCCTGAGAAGGTGACGAAACCCCATAGAAAATAAAAGGAACACTACTGGCAAGACCAAAGACTCTCAAACCCCTAACTCTTACTCAGACACACAGGACAGAAAGGAGGTCTTTTCTGGAGGAGAAAAACTAAGAAAAGGCTCGCAAGTATTACTTCTTTTTTTGATGCCATACTTATTAAGGCTATCCCAACACTGATAGAACACTGCACTCAACACACGCGTGTACAAGCACGCATCTAGTCTGCTAACATACCCACCCCGCCCGCGAAGAGCTTTTAACTCCACAACAAGGTAGAGCCCACGGGGGGCAGGGCGGGGCAGGACCGCGACCACCCTGCACCGCCCAGAGGTGGGGCCTTCCCGCCTCCCCCGCGAACCCGCACATCCCACAGGCCCCCCGGGCGGGTAGGACAGGAGAGGGGAGCGGAGGGGAGGGCAAAGGAGGGGAGGGCAAAGGAAGGGAGGGAGGGGCTGTCCGCCCGGCGCGGCGACCGGTGGCTGGGGCAAGGGGGGCGGTGGCCGGGCCAGGGACCGGCGGGGCGGCGCCGCGGCCGCCTCCTCCTCACTCACTTACAGTAGTAGGCCACCACGGGCTCGCGCTTGTCCAGCTCCTGCGCGGTCCGCAGGTGGTGCTGGATGCTCCTGAGCGGCGGCGGCAGCGGCGGCAGTGCCGGGGCCGGGGCCGCCATGGCTCTCGCTCCCGGGGCTGGCGCGCGCCGCTTCCGCTTCCGGCTCCGGGCGCCGTGGGCGGGGGCCGGAGGGTGAGAGGGCGGAGCAGCGCCCCCTGCTGGTCGGGCGGGAGGCAGCGTTCCATGCGGCCGCCCGCCCGCCCGGCCATGGCGTCGCACAGCCTCAAGCCCCACCTGCGTGGCCCCTTAGTGCTTGAAAGGCGTCCCACAGCAGCCGTGAGGAAGGGCCTGGAGACCTCGGGGCGGCTGGGGCTTCCCCTGGCCCTGCCTGGCCCCGGCTGTGCCCTCACTGACGCCCTTTCCATCCCCCTTGTCTCCCTTCCCAAGGAGCTGTGGAGACCCTCCCTGTGGAGGTACACCTGGAAGTAACAGATCGAGAAACCTGCCGTTTGGTCTGCGCCAAGCCTCACCAGGCGTCCAGAGGGCTGAAGGGGCTGAACTGCACCTTCTCTCCTGGACCTCTGCCCTTCATCTTGCTGGAGAAGCCATATGCTACCATGGCCTGGCAAAAAGGGCTGGGTTGCTTCCCAGCAGCTGTCAGCAGGTCCACTAGCCCTGGAACGTACATCTTGTAGGATCACTACTTCCCAGATAACTTCTTACTGGAGGGACCCCCAAGGATTTCTGGTTTTGCTGAGAGCAGATAAGAACAGCAAAAGAAATGTGAACTGTTGAAGCAAAATGGTTTCAAATGGATCTCACAAATTATTGCAATATTATTTCAGTGTCTATCAGCTTCTCATTCTGACAGCATAATTAAAATAGTTTTTAAATTTCTTTTATGTAGCCCTGTTGCCAAACATCTTCCTGGTCTCAAAATGACTGCAAGGCAAGAGAATGTCAGTGCTCCAGGGCATAAAGAAAGATGTGTGTTGGAGGGAAGCAAGGGGTAGAAGAGGTGGTTACGTTGTCTCATTTCTGGCATGGGAGAGTGCTGAAAAGAGAACAGAAGGAAAATGATGTCTGAACAGAAGAAAGAATGCCAAGAAGGGAACAGAACCAGGAGTGGTTACAGGACTGGGAGGATGTTGTGGTGGTATACTAGAAGCTGGCTGGCCTACAGCAGCTGTATCTTTGATGTAAATACAATCACATCACAATTACAGCTCTTTGTTAAGTGAAAACTAAAATGGTCGTGATGGCTGACTAGAGACAAAACCGACTACAAACACATGAGCTGGGGATTGCTTTGAGTGCTGTCTGTGAAAATGAGGTGGCTCAAGTATAGTGGAGAACAATGAAAAGGTCAGAGAAGCACTTACAGTGTGAACCTGATGTAAGCAACAAAAATGCTTCCTCAGTGTTCTGGGAGACAGGACTTCATGTTCACTGTTATAGAAATAGGATAGAATCAAAGAATCCCAAAGTGGATATAATTCCTTTCATAATGGCAATAAAACCCCAAACCTTCAGATCATCTCAAATATATGCTAAGCATTTGAGTTAAAATCAGTGCAACACAGAGAAAGGAACACATGAAGGCATATCAATCTCAGAGGGAGTAAGAGTGGAAGGAAGCTGATAGAAAACAGTGTAAATGAGGATTAAAGTGGTGGGAGTTTGGGAGACCAGGCTTAACAAAAGTTTAGAGACACTTGAGTACAATGAATGCCAGGAAAACAAATGGCAAATATAGGAAAGAGAAGTGTTGACAACCATGGGGAAATGGTTTCTTTACATGAACATAATATCTCCATCAACTTGTTCCAGAAACTAATAACAGAATCAGTCACAGAAAAACATTTGCACTAAAAGGCAATAATGCACATTTTGTTTCTAAATGAAAACCTGAGGAATTTGACAGTTTTAATTTCACAGGAAATGCAGGGAAAAAAATTGGTGTTGTAACTCATTTGCAAGAAGGAAACTTTTTAATATGTTCCAGATTTTTGGGGGTTTTGGCACTCCTCTGACCTGTCTGAAGTGTTTGGAAATCTACACTGCAGAAGAAGAACAGCAAGCAATGGAAATATTAAGCACCAGGGAAAATACTGACAAGGTTGTGATTAAGTTATTTTATTACTATACAAATATCTGATTAAGTGTGATTTGTGTACCACTGATCACAACTGTACCTAGCACATGAAATTAAATTCTTCTTTTTAGTAGTTCTATGTATTGTATTCTTTCATAAATAAAAAAGGGTTTTTTACCTGAGATTACAGTTTTCAGTTGCAAAGAATAATTCCAGACGGATACTGACACATACAGTGAAAAATTACACATGTATCAACCAAAGCACATGGCACATTATGCAAACAAGAAATTAGCACAGTGATTTTTATTCCACTTCTAATGCTTGCAAATATCAAATAACTTACAAGTAAGTTTAATATTGCACAAATCTGATGGTTTTGACTGGACATTTATTTAAGACAACATGTATCTTATTTCCGTAGGGAAAAAATAACGTTAATGATTTAATATAGTGAATGCATTGAAATATATCATCTTGTTCTTGATCAGCATATTAAAAAAATCACACATCTAGTTGTCACCCACTTTGTTTTAAATGGCCCAGATTCAATCAAATCCAAGACACCTAAATCATGCAATTCTATTTATGTAATGAGGATTACTTTTGTGAGGGAGAATTAGAAGGTGAGGATTACAATCTTGTTTGGGACTGCTTAAGTAACAGTTGGTGCTAAAACATTTGGCAATAATTTTCCCAGAATTTTCCAAATATTCCTTAAAAGACCCAAATGTCACTGGAATCTCAACTTTTTATGTTTGAAAAACAAACGGAAAATAGCTAACTGTTATGTTTGCTATTTTTAAATATTTCATACAGGAAACTACCTCCTCCTTTCTTTCTGGTTCTAAAATCTGTTTTATCTCCATTATCTCACTCCAGCACAAGGAAATCACTTGTAAATTTAATATGTTTATTAGTCCTTAAGAAGAAACTGTCGCACACAAAAATATCTGATACCTATATAAAGTTTGAAACCTAATCTAACCACATACACTTATTGCATAGAATAATTTTAGTATGCAGACTTCTTTTTTAGCTGTTATTCTGCAACTTTAGTCAGAGCAAGAAGTTAGATGTGGCACATACAGGAAAAAATTCTGTGGGCCCAATTCTGCAGTCACACACAAGCAAAACTCTCACTGAAATCAAGTCATTATTGGGCCTAGAGAAAGCTTATCTCCGAGATTTTATTTTGACACTTTAAAGCCTCTTATGCAAAATTAAGTCAGAAAGCCCTTTTACTCCTTCAAAATGGGAACATACTAAATCGTTTAAATTTTTTTACATCTTAAGCCAAAACATAAGGAGGGTAAGGCATTCCAGTCAGCACAAAGAATACCATGTGACTCTCTCACTTATAAAAGGAGATTCCCAGCCAGCAGGTGACACTAGCTGGACCACTACAAAGCTGGTTGGTATTGATGGATATGTTGTCCCCACAGTTCTAACCAGGAGTCTCTGCCCTAGGGATCTGAGATGCAGGTTGCAACAGTGGCACTGATTGGGAAGATGCTCAAATGCTTTCTGGTGCTCAGAGATTATTGACCATTACCACTTAATTCTCGAGCCATAAGAACATGTAAGAAATTTAGAACAGTTTTTCTTGGAAGGTCAATAACCTTATTAATACCAACTGCATGCACTCAGAAAAGCTGTGAATAACAGTACACTTATAAATTACCTCCTCCTCACATACAGACACTCCTCTAGAGGCAAAACTATTGTTTGTGGCAGGTCATGAAAATATGTTACTCTTGTAAATCTTACTGTCTTTGATCTTGACATGGAAACAAAGATTATTCACATAATATGGTAGTTTTTAGATGAGGAGTAAATGTCAGATGACTATTCTGCAGCAGTAATCATGAATGAGGTTCTCTTCTGCAACACTACATAGAAAACAGGAGATGTTTTTTGTTATGGTTTGAAATAATTTTGATAAAACTACAGGTGAACACGGTGGTAAATGACTGGGAGTGGTTGACATCACTGAGTTTTTAAGAAACCTAGCCTTCTACATGAGATCTCAAAAATTTCAGCAACACACAAGATCATTGTAATCACAGTAAATGTATACATTGCAATAAGAAAAATTGTCTTTTCAAAGTGCTCTGGCACCATGCACCGGGTAATGTTGAACTTTTTTTCAAGTGCTCCCACATCACACATGTAGATTGCATTCACTTTGAAACCAAAGAGCTGAATCTGAAGCCAAAAAGCAACAACTTCAAGAACAATCCTTAAGAAAACAGAGAAGATATAAAAACCAGTGTAGGATGACTTTTGGAGAATATCTTCCTGTTTGATGCTCTTACATGCAGCGTAAAGGTGAAAAAAGGCTCCAGGTACCAGTACAATCACCAGCTGTAATGCCCAGAATACCTAAAATGTAGCAGAAAGGCGGCTGTCAGATCATTTACAACCGCATAGGGACAGTTAAAATCCACACATATTGGAACATTTTGCAAGTCTGTTTTTAATATGTATGTTTAAACACTTAGATGACAATAAAGGTAAAAATGACTGTTATGTTTTTATTTGAAAAGTTCAGTCAGTTTCTGAAACATGAGGATTGTTGTTAGGAAGGACAGAAAGCACAAATCCATATTTAGTCACAGATAAAGTGTTATTAAAAGGAAAATACTAATGAAAAAAAGATAGGGATAATTAGCCCAGTCAGTTACTACTTCTTATATGGAACACTCATGTTTAAATTTTGCAGTTTATTTTCTTAATGTTAGATTTTTACAATTAAAAGAACCCAACCAAACAAAAAAAGATAAGTTACCTGAGGAGTTATAGGCCTGAACTGGTTGTAACAGAAAAGATTAACCTCTCTCTTGTCTGGGTCACAGCTGAAATGCAAGGCCTCATTTCCATAAACAGCAAAGCCCAAAACGCCAAGGAAAAACATTCGAATTGAGCCAAAAAAAAGAGTGTGGAATTGGCCAATTACCGTTGGTGGCCTGAGCTGCAAATCACAGGGTTATTCACCATAAAAACAAAATGAACATTGTTATTGTTGGAGGTCTACTTGCTCTTTTTCATTATCCAAAATATTTATTTTATTCTACTTGTTTTAAAAGGAGTTTGCCTATGAAGGCCACAGTAGCTTTCTAACAAAATAATGGCTTACAACACTTTTATTGTTCCTACTAATTTCATATAAACGCTCATTTGTCTAGCACTTGTCAGTTCATTTGTTTCACTGCCTTTATCTGTATTCCGCTGCTGCAGAACGCGCCAGACGGAGCTGAGCGCTTCGGCTCCAAAGTCTATTCGTTTTGCTGTTGACATGATGTCAGGTGATGCCAAAGCAAGGACCGCCGTGCCACCATCAAACCCGACCATACTTATAACCATACTTATTCGTGCAAATTAACTTTCAGGTCCCCACTCGAGCCCCCCTCAGGCCTCCCTCAGCGTCCCGCCCGGGCAGCACCGCTGCCCTGTGCTCGGGGGCGGCGGGCGCTGCGCGGCCCCCGCCCGGTTTGGGGCCGGACCCCGGCGCCGGGTAGGGCCGTGGGGAGCCGCCCCCGCGTACTCACACATCCCTCCGAGAAGCTCCGGATGTAGTTGGGGGACATGTCTGGGGAAGGTACCCGGTGTGGGCGGCGGCGGCCGGAGCCGGAGCCCTCCCTGGCCCTGGCCCCGGCCCCCGCCCCGGCTCGCTCCGCCCTTTCTCCCCGGGCGGGCCCCCGCCGTCGGGCCGGCAGCGGGCGCAGCAAAAGCGGGGTCGGCTGGCGCCGGACGATAATCCCGGGCCAGCACCGTCAGCAGCGCTGGCCGCCACCGCCGCCCCCCTGCCGGCTGCTCACCTGCCCCTGCCCCGCCGCCTGACGCCGGCTTTTCAACCCCTCTGTACCCACCATCACCCCGGCCCGGTCCCGGGGAAGAACGCGGCGCATCGCTCTCGGGGCTGCCGCCGGCGGGAGGACCAGGGACCCAGCGGGCCTGAACACCCAGAGTTTAATAGCTTCTTTTTAACTAAGTCCAATAAAAAAAGAAAGGATGCAGCAAGACTTGGAATCTGTTGGTCCACGATTCTGAATTCAAAGAACTAGCAATTGAATTAAATATTATTAACCACTCCAAAATTGCTATAAATAACTTAATGGCTATAATTGCTATTAATAATTTGCCATCTTACTCAGTATGTGCAGCTGAAAGATCTCTAGAAGAGCTAGGCATGCGAGCCCATGCAGGCACCAGACACTTCTGCTGCTGAATAGCCTCAAGGATGTACCTCAACTCAGTAGTTTGAACCCAGTGGGAATTTTATGAGAAGATGTAGAGGAGAAAGGAGACGGGTAACCAGTAAAGGGGAAATGCTAACTTGTCAGTCCCTGGAGCACAATAGTTTATTTGGCATTCTGGGTGCACAAGAAAGTGAAATCCAGACAAAAAAAAATCTAAAGAGGGGTATTTATTCTTTTGCCTTTATTGTGAGAGAGCCTCCCTTGTAACTGATTGCAGCGTGACTTCAGGCTGATGTAACAAAATCCATTGTTCCCTCTGTAATGAATGCTCGTAGGCATGGAAGCCTAGGCAGAAGGAGGGGAGAGAGGGGAATCACGGTTCGTTTTATGTATGGATTTAGCTGTTGTGTGTGTACAAGGTACCTCAATGTGACTGTATTAATGACATCATTGAAATAACTGTTGCAAGACATCAGAACACTCTTTGTAAGGGGAATCTGCCCTGTGTCAGCTGAAGTAACTCAATTGCAAAGATGCTGCAAAATGCTTCAATAAGTACATCTTATTTACTACAATTTCTAGTTCAGGCAGGTAATGAAATGCCTGTTTATCTCATGGAGTACTGTAAAAGGTGCTGTATCAGTAACACTGAGACTGGGTTTCCAAACTTTGTATAATGCAATCTGCTGCTCTGCTGCATAGAGTGAATGCTGAGGTTTGCGTATGTGGAATGAACTAAAAGCAATAATGCCTCATAGCAGTATATAATCCACAATAAAGTACTGTGGTTCTCAGACTGTGTGACTAACCTTCACCAAAATGCAGTAACTGTGATTACAGTGAATTGTTTTTCAATACATAATACATCTGGAGCTTAATTATCATCCCAAAGTAATTTGAATGGTCCCACAGTACTATGAAATGACTAAATTAGCTCAGCACACTGGAGAGATGTTTAATATCAGTAATATTACAGTAATTTCACTATTTAAAATGTGAATTGCTATTGAAAACCTGCTGTTGAATATATCTCAAAAAATACTGGTTTTGGTATTTATTAGGATCTCTTTAAGCAGAAATGTTTAAAAATGCAAGAATTAGAAAACTGGAAAACTCCTGGTTTCTAAATGGAGATAGGTATGTCAATGCTTTTCATTATGCTTGGTGTAGTAGTAATTATTTACACATTAATTGATGCACATGATCCCACAATAGTTATGGAGGTTGGTCTGCATTTGATTCCACTATAGATAGAAACAATATTTAAGAACACATTTTAGGGAAAAAGCTGCACTATACAAATGCTACTTTGTATCTTGTTATTTTTAGGTGAGGATCATGTAATTACTTGCCTGACTAGACCACCTAATCTATGACAATCAAATCATTCTCTGTAGAACTTCAGAAACAGCACTATGGAAACTTGAGTTTCTGTCCTATGATAAAGATGCTAAAGGAAGAGTTAGCTGGCAATGCCCTGATTTAGTTCTAGGAACACATAAGGAATACAGCTGCACTGAACTGAAAAAAAAAAAAAAAAGAATTCTGGAGGGATCATCAAATAAACCCACTACAAACCCCATGAGTGTCTGCACTGAAACCCCACTGAGTGTGATAAATGTGTCCACAATAAAATTGTCACTTTCTTTGAAGTGGCTCAATACATGCCATATGAGACCAGGCACAGGAATCCCATTATCTTCGCAGTAGGAGAAACTAATAGCAATGTTTTTCTTTTGTCATGTGTGTTCAACAATGTGCTTTGTAACACCACATTAGGAGGATAACTTGAGATGGAAGTAGAGTAAGCTGGCATTGTGCAGTCCTTTTGAATGTAGTCTGCTGATGAAACTCAAGCCATTCCATGGGACTTTGTTGACAGAAAATCATTATTTATTTTGAATCTATAGAAGCAGCTGTCTGGTAATTGTCTATCACAAACAAATGGGATGGAAGATGCTGATATCACACATGTTTCTAAGTTAGTCCTAAGCCTGGCTTTCAACTCAAGTTGGCAACTCAGCTATGTGCTCTTTAACCTTTTAATGACTTGGAGTCCTACTGAATAATCAGAGTAAAACAAATGGAATCTAAATGTATGCATAAAGCTGCAGTTGTGCTTAGAGGGATGAGCTGTGTGTTTAACATTAAGCACCCAATTCATTGCTTTATTAGGATGGTTAAATGTAATGGCACCTATTACCCTTGTGCCATGAAAGAAACAGCATCATGAAAATGGCACAAAAAATTGAATTGGTATCAATACAATAAGTCTTTATCTGCAAAAAGAGAGCTTGCGTGCCTAAATGTTTGAAAACAGCTGCTTCTGCCAGCTTTCCAGCATTGTCTAATGCTGGAAGCACCTGAATTTCCATTTTGCTTTGCAGAGTTGCCTGTGTTGAAGCTCAGATCCACTGGAAGCCTCTACCAGTTGCAGACTGGTTCCTGCACTTCAGTTTGGACCTGAGATGGAGGTTGCTTCACCTTCAGCTAGTTCAGGAGGCTTAGGAGTCAGGTGACTTCCTCAGATCCTCCTGATTGCAGTTGTATGTGTGGCACAAAGTATAGCAGGCAGGATACAAAGTCTGAGAGCTGAGAGGGGTGGACTAGTGTTTAGGTTTATTGGACACGGATACGGCTCAGCCACACCACGCAGTCTGGGGAGATGTGTCATAAATACAGCTTCTTCTTCACCTTTTTAAAAAATTAATTCAAAGTCAATTTAATCTAAAAAAATAAGAAATACACATGATGAATCACTAGCATTCTTTTCTACACTCACTTTGTCCAGTCATACAGACTTAACAGGAAGAATTCCTATATTGATGTTTGTTGGAGCTTTACAGGCTGGGGAGGCCACAAACTTCTTGTAGCCTGGTGCTCCAAGGACATAGTACTGGTTGGACAGTACCCAGTACTAACCATAGAGTGCAGGTATTTCTTCTGTTCCTTGGAGTCTTAAAGAGGAAAGGACTACATGGCACATATCAGACTTATTTTATATTAGTTAGCTGCTGCTGCTTAGAGCAGCTTGAACTCAGTGTTTCTCTTTTCAAGATATTTAGTTTCCTAGCTTATGCTATTTGTCACATTCTCCACACAAATACACAACAATTCTTCTCTTTAGAATAATTCTTCTCATATTAGCTCCTCCCAGGGAGTGCACTGGCATTGCCTATGAGAGGTTAAACTTCTAGTGCTATTTTACTAGTGTAAGAATTGTAGAGGCTTGATGTTTGGATGTCTAACCTTGGAGTTTGAGCTCTGGCCTTAGAGATGTGATCTTAGAAACTGAACAATTGTCCTCCTTGACTCCAAACATGAAGTATTTCATACCCAGCTGAAGAGACCTTGTCTCCTTCCCTGTCTTTCTTTGACTCTGCCTACTCTTCCTAGCTGCTTCTTGGACCCACTTCTAGCTACCCACATAGGAAGTGGCAAACCCTGTTATGTATTCTGAAACCTAGGGAAATGATCTATTTCAGTATCCTCTTGTCCTTTAAACAGAACTCCTAACTCAAGAACATGAAATGAAAATTTCTGCGCCAAACCCCTCCATTAAAATAGGAAGGCCTCTATTGAGAAGTAATAAGAAAGAAAATGAGTTACTTAAGGTTATTGTACATTTGACTGTCTGGAAGAAGTCCCTCTCTGTTACAATGCATGCCCACTTTTTCCAGCTGTGTCTGCTGGTCTAATGTGTGATACTACAAAATTTGTTGAAGGCTTGGTTCCTAATGCTCAGTGTTTAAAATCAAATACTATTTGTTCCTGGGTTGTTGTCATGTTTCTTTTAAATGTGTGACTGACGATCAGGCCTTCAAACATGACCTCTTCCAGCACTGCATTTCAACCCAGTTTTCATTTAATGTGTAAGCACACATGCTGAATTAAAGGCTTCTTACTGCAAGTAGTTTTGGTGGCAGATATACTTGAATTTTCAAGGGACTACACAAAGCTTGTTGTGATATGCAAATCTAGAATTAGCCCTGGAATTACCAAGTGCCTTGAGATGCACAAATGTGGGAAAGAAGTGTTTTTCTCTGTCAGAACAACTTCTCTGTAGAGGGTATTTGTGAGGTGTGTTGACTTCCTCATTTCTACACAAATGGATTATGAATCCCTATGTTTGGGAATTACTGATGAGGTGGAATTAACCCTCACATTTTCAAGTTGTTGTGGTTCCTGCCCTATGGTGTTGCACTCCCAGATACACTCCATCTGTGCTGGCTGATTGTGCCTGTGCAGTTTCTTTCCCACTAGGAACACTTACCTGTGGCACCCTCTCCCTTACTCTTGTGCCAAGTACTGTGTCACAGCTGCATGATGAGATTGTCTCAGGGCTGTAATCTGAAATAAGATCCAAAGACACGGGTGTACTATTTTGTTTGAAAAGAGAATGATGAACAGTTTGTATGTGGAGATCTGAATTCCGACTGGTTTATGTCAGGGTCTGTGGATCTTCCCCCAACACCTTTTTTCCAATGCAGGAAATTATATTCATGCTTGTTGAGTGTATTCCCTTGTCTTTACACAGACATCTGTTGAACAACACTAGAAGCATAAACTATATTTTTGTTTTCTCAGAGCTGGAGTCACTCACTCCCTCCAAAGCTTATTTCCTTGCTGTTCAGAGTTCTGAAAAACATAGAGTAGATAAAATCAAGTACTGATAAAAATCAAGAACATAAATTCACACTGAAAATGTTTCTAATTCCTCAACCTTAGGAATTACGGTGGACTAAAGGACAGATAAAATTTATTAGAATAGAAGAAATTCTCCTGGAAGGCAGCACCAGGAGTGGTGATATTGTGCAACAAAAAGCAAGGGGTCTCACTTCTCTCCACTCAAACTGCAATAAGCTTCTGCCAACAGAAGCTTTTAAAGTGTTCTTCTGTTGATATTCATGCAAAAAGACTCAAAGACTCTTGTCCCAGATAAATTATTATTAAACATATGTTGAATTTAAACTATTCTTCCAATGGGAATCATGTTGACTGTTCATATATAAACCCATTTTGAAATAAATTATCAAAAGGACCATACTCTCGGTCTTAAAATTTACCTTACAGTGTTAAAGACATATATGAGATCCAGCAATGGGAACCAAAAAGACTGATTCAGAGTGTTAGCAGAAACCTGAATAGTGTTGATCTTAGAAAATTTCATGTATGCTCAGTAGAGGGTTTACAGCAATTTAGACAAATATATAAGCCATCAGTAAGGCTGCCTTGGAGGGAGTGTAGTTGAATTTAACACTGTGTGGAGGACACTTGATCAGTAACAATAATCACTTCCAGGGGAGCTCTGTGACAATTCTAATGTGCTGCCTAGTGGTAAAGGTGAAGTCTCTAGCCTGATCTTTTCTGAGGCCTAGCACTGGCTGGGTCTCTAAAAAATTATTCAGCATTATATGAATCAGTAATTTACTTTAACACATTTATATATTCAGGGATGTGAGAAGAGTCACAACGATCTATTGATACAGAGAGGTGTAACTTTTAAGAAACATCAATGCTTTTTGTTTGATAACCTTAGTAAAAATTTATTTAAGAAAAATCTCTGATTTAATTCCTACAATAGACAGCATGCCAGGGACAGACTATGTATCACTACACATGGGACATGCTTTGATTCTGATATTTCAGGGGACAGACTCTCCATACACCTGTCATAAAGCCAGAGAGCTTCAAGAAAATTCTTTCAAATGACATGAAAAAGCAAGTTTGCTACAAGGTCATACATCCTCCCTTTTGAGAAAAAGAAACAAAGAAATAACTCTGCAGAGCATGTTAATGGCTAATGCTGTTATCCCTCTGCGTTAGCACTTTGTCTTAAAAACTTCCGTCCAGTAGGTCTGCCTGTCTTCCAGCATATGTACACGGCTAAGTACATTCATGGCTCCTGCTGGAAACAGATGGAGCTGTTTGGAAAGCCTATACACGTGCAGGCACTAGAAAGTAAAAGACCTCACCTCACTGAAAAGCAAGAAACACTAGGGACAAATGCTCCTCTTCAAAGAGGCAAACAACATTCATCCTCCACTATGTTATACTATTTGCATAGTAAGTCACGGATAATAGACAACACCTGTCTCCCTTTCCATGTCGAGATCATTGTGAAATGCAACTTCGCTAATCAAAGCCTAAAACTTTAAACAAAGCTGATGCCTTTGAGTAAAATCTATGCAGAATCCAGAGATGGACGTCGGTAATAAAATCTCTTCATTTCCAAGTCCCTCGCTCCCCGTCACCCTGCGTTTCAAAGCGCCGTGGTTTCACCTGGGTAAAATTCTGGAAGACGGGTTTCCGGAGGCGATCCCGCGTTCTCGCCCGACGTGGTGGACAGCCCTCCGGTTTGCCGGAGAGCGCCTCTCGGGGGCTGCTTGCGGAGGGCAGCGGCGGGGGGAGAGGCTCCCCTCGCCCCTCCCGCTCCCCTCGTCGTCTCCATCGCGCTCAGGGGCTGGGACCCCGCGGGACGGCGTCGGCTCCGGGATCCGCCTCTCCATTTCGCGCAAGATCCACCTCGGTGGCTCGGGGCTGGGGCGAGGGCACGGGCGCCTGCAGGGCGAGAGGCGGGGCGGCCCCTCCCGGCACCAGGTATAAACCGGGACTGCGGAGTAAGGACGGGGCTTGCTCTGCGCCTCACCCCCGCCTCCGGTGCCGCCTCCCGCGTCCGCGGGCCGAGCAGCACCGGCGCCGCTGGACAGCGCTGGCGGCCCCGGGGCCGCTGCGGGCTCGGGAAGGAGGCGGAGGGACCGAGCCTGCGAGGGCGCTCCCGGGGAAGAGGGCAGGCAGCCGCTGTCCTGACGGAGTTCGCTGCCCGCTAGGCTGAGGATCTCTTGCTCACCTGCCCACCGGGACAAGCTTGTGCGAAGAGCTGAGGGGCAGAGCATGGGAATTTTTGTTTCCCTCCTCCACCGCTGCGCCGTTGGACATTCTTCTGCATTTCTGAAACGAGAGAACTCGTCAAAGAAGGAGGTTGAAGAAAGGCAGTAGGGAAGGGGGGAGAAAGTTGGTTGACTTGCAGAAAAGTAAAGCTTTCCAGTGGCTCCTACTGCACTTTGCACTAGAGACCCTCAGTCCACCCGAAGCTGGAGGATGGAGCCAGAGCTCTCGCCTGAGCTCGCAAGAATGCCCCTTGGGGAAAATGGGAGTGCCCACTTGGTGCCCGACACAGCCCTGCTACCCCCAGGGAAGAGTACGGCCATGTTCATCATCCGCTGTGTGATCCCGTCGCTTTACCTGCTCATCATCACTGTCGGCTTGCTGGGCAACATCACCCTCATGAAGATCTTCATTTCCAACAGTGCCATGAGAAGTGTGCCCAACATCTTCATCTCCAGCCTTGCTGCTGGTGATCTGCTGCTGCTAGTGACCTGTGTCCCCGTGGATGCCTCTCGGTATTTCTCTGAGGAGTGGCTCTTTGGGGAGCTGGGCTGCAAGCTCATTCCTGTCATCCAGCTCACCTCTGTTGGTGTCTCTGTCTTCACTCTTACTGCCCTCAGTGCTGACAGGTAGGAAAGCTGGGCTGACAATTCTCAGCTCTCTGCAGCTTGGGCTGAGGCTGGCCGGAGCTAGCATGAAAGATAAAGTGCTCCTCTGGATAAGGTGTCCCTGGTTTGCAGTCCCCTTATTCCATCTTGTGAGGTGGCCGTGCTTCTCCTTCCCTCACTAATGATGGCAAGTCCGGTATTAACTGAAGTTATAAGGTGTCTGGAAATGGGTGTGCCTGGGCCTTCAGCTCCCAGGGTGTTAGCTACAAGGACTGGGTTTAGTCCTGTCTTCTGCACTTCTGGGATGGTCCTGTAACAGCCCTTATACTGAGATCTTATTCATTTAAGGAAGGTTTTAGATGCCAGATGCCTTGACAAGTTACAGTGTTATGCTCACAGGCAGTGAGAAATTTAAACCAAGTGAAACACAGAGGTACTTTTAATCCATTTGTTTCTTTCTGCTGAGAAAGTGTATGTGTGTGTGTGTGTGTGTATGTGTATCTGTGCCTTAGTAGAAGAGCAGGTTACCAGAGGTGACTGCCAGAACTAGGTTAGCTTCTGGGAATTCAGAGGCACCAAACTGTTCTGTTGTAACTGTCAGTCTTAAACTTTTGTTTAAACTATTCTTTTTGTCTTCTGAACTTTTAGAAAATGGGAAAAAAAAGAGATAATACTCCAAAACAAATAGGAAGTAACACTTTCATCTCCACTACTTGTCAAATTAGGAAGAAACAAAGAGCTAGATCCCAAATTTTCCCTCCCAATTACTGTGAATGGGTACTTAAGGAATTTATAACAACTGAGTGGCTGTTGGAGTGTGCTTCAGGCTCTGAAAGATAAAATCTTGCAGTGTAATTGCAACCTTAAATTAAATGAAATTATCTTTCTTCTGTTATCTAAGCAGGGTTTTTGAAACCAGAAATTAAAATGTTTAATTCCTTCTCCATAGAAATTATCCCTTTTTATTTTGTTGGGTTTTAAACTGAGCCACTGCATGATATTCGTGCATGATGTGAAGTCTTGAGTTTAGTAATATATCTTCACAATTACAGTAATGTTTCTTCAAAAATTGTAATCCTCTTTTTTATTAGGGTCTTTAATTTTTTTTTTTTTTTGCTAATTCAGTAAATTGTTCGATTACATGGGAGGATAGTCTTCAGCAGACATCGATTTCAGTTGTGTTTGAATCAGGACCTAACATACTTGTCTAAAAAGACTTCATAACTTATGAAAATTTTTTATATTTTTTAATAAGAGCTTGCAAAACATACCTTAAAGTGAACACCTGTAACTCTCTGATTAACTCAGTTAAAGAGCATGCCCAAATCTGTCCTTAAAGAGCCAAGGAAGCCCTGCAGTTCTCTTTCTGCTCTATTTTGACTGCTTAAAATTATGATTGTGGTATCTTAGTTGAAAAGGGAAGAAGTTACTTGTAGTGGAGATCATCTTTCAGGGAAACATAATGTAAGAGAATGCCAGTGACTTAAGGATTCATTCATTTGCATTTTATATGCATTTGGAGCACTCATTATTTGATTTTTCCATATAATTTTATATCCTTACTTTAATATCAGTAAAGATTCAAGAAGTATTAATGCTGAATCTGTTTACACTGAAAGCATTTAGAATTGCACATATCAGAAAACAGCTTCAGTTTGTGTGCTGAGATTGTATAAGCTCATAATAAATACATTCCTCTAGCATTTTTTGTAGTTTGCAGCATATACCAATATCAGAAATGGTTTATAGTAGGAATTTAACAAATCTGTTTCTCTAACTTCTGCGGTTTTATTTTTGGCTACTGAGGAAAAAAAAAAAAACACATTTATTTTCCAGTCAGATGATCAGCCACTGACTTCAGAGACCAGTCTCCTAGGGGCCCAAGACATCGCTGAGTGAAGCTAGCTGAACTGTCAGTGGAGTTTGGGTTGGAATCACATCTCCTTTTTTTTTGAACACTTGTGTTGAACTAGAGGGTTCACTGGTGTGGAGGGGTTTGCATCACACTAATTTGTAGCCTGATCCTAACATGTGTCATCTTGACTAGATCAGTTATGGGTAATTATGCTGGCAGATCAGGAGTGGTGGCAGCCAAGAGATGCTGAGGAGGTGAGGCCTGGCTTGATGCAGTGTTTTCTCCAGATAAGTGAATCTAGCATAGCATGCTTGTAAGCAGTGATGTCACTACGTGGGCTCCATTGTAATCCAGTACATATTTGGTCTGATACACAATGTCTTCTCTATCTCTTTCACAGATAATGCTCAAAGTACATTTTAATATATGATAATTAAAGCCTTTCCTGCTTTTTATTCCCTGTTGCCATGGGACTGTATGGAATGCCAAACATTGATTACACTAAGGAATAGATTTAGGAATCTTTAGAATTCTTTGCAACATGCCTGCCTGAATTAGGATAAGGGAAGTTGTCTTGGTTTCCACAGAGTAATTAGCACTTATTGCATATGTGGGAATTCTGCATGATGGTTTACATGTATGTTGATACATTTTACTAAAGCAGCTACAGAAGCTATAAACTCTGAATGATTGTTACTAACAAACTGAAGATTGAAGGAATTAAAAATAGTACTATTTGCGTATATATATTTTCTGTAGTTGCTTAATTTCATATGCATTTTTGTCACAGAAGTCCCTTTCAGCATCAGTAATGCTTTCTGTGTGATAAATATGCACCTTTTAACTGGAAGCTTTGTTATCTTGTACTGAGATTGTTTGAGTTTTGTTTTGGTTCTTTTTTTTTTTTTTTTTTTTTTTTTTTTTTTTTTTTTTTTTTTTTTTTTTTTTTTTTTTTTTTTTTTTTTTTTTTTTTTTTTTTTTTTTTTTTTTTTTTTTTTTTTTTTTTTTTTTTTTTTTTTTTTTTTTTTTTTTTTTTTTTTTTTTTTTTTTTTTTTTTTTTAGTGTGTGTACAAACATGATATGAAATTTTTAATGATGCTTCCCAGACTTCCCCAGAGCACATTTGGAGACTGAAATTAGCAGCACACAGCACATCTGCCCAAGGTTGCCCACCCTCATCACAGGAATAGCAGCTGGTTCTTCCCATCCCTGAACTCCTGGTGCTCTGGCTGACCAGGGAGTGGTGCCCAGATGCAGCCCCACACGTGCTGGGGTAGAGAGGGATAGGAGGTCAGCAGTAGTGGTGGGGATGGTGATATCAGAGATGATGCACTGGTGGTGAAGGGTGTTGATGTCAGAGCGGGTTGCGATCTCCCTCTCCTATGGTGTGGGGAAGGAGCTGTGCTGCTCAGCCAGCCATCCCTTCTCACTGCCATGCAGGCAATGTATAGAGACAACACCCTCACCCCTCATGGCCACTCTTCTCTGTTGTGGAGAAACCAGACCACCTCTGGAAATGTTAATATTTCTCTGGTTTATAAAACCAAGGAAAAAAAGAGAAAGTGGATTACAGAAAGAGAAGCCCTAGTAATTACAGTGGATGACAAATGAAAAAAAAGAAGGGGGCTGAAGGACAAAAATGTGCAAACCAACAAAATAAAAGGATCTAGGGGGGCCATAGGGCAGGACACCCGCAACAACACTCAGCACACCTTGAAAGTGCCCACAGGGCTGGTGTGTAATGGCCAGGGATGCACTTCCTAAAGATGTGATCGGACAAGGAATTAAAAATGGGCTCCCTGATGAGCTTGTTTCTCCAGGGTCCATGGACTCCATCCAGTTTTGACCAGATGTAAAGGATGTTGCTGAAAAAGTCCCAGGACTTGGTGTAGTCTTTGATAAGGAAGATAAAAATAAAGAGGTGAGAAATGTTGCCAGAGGGACTGCAGCATTGCACACATGAAGAAAATGTGTGCCAATATCTCCTCATTGCAAAAAAGGGCAGAAGCTACAGATGAACCTGATTTGGGCCATCCCATGAACTTGTTCACTGCTCTAAGGAGTGTCTTCCAATTTATGTCCACGGTGGACCATGCAGTGAGCTCAGGATGCAAACTGGGCCCATGAGGCTCCTCACCATCTTCTCAGAGCAAGACGTCTTACTGCTTTGTTCCTGGGAAGGAGTTTAGGTAGGGCAAGGATATGTTCCTGGTAAGGAATCCAGGTAGGGTTTTCAGAGCTAGAGGTCTGAATGACACATAAACCTTGGTGTGGAGAGGTGACTGGAAAAGCTCAGGAGGTAGTGATTTAAGAATGAGTTACAATGTGTTACTTTGGCCATTACTGCATTATTGTGTGGTACCCACAAAATGCCAAGACACTAGAGTGAACAGACTTTGAAGGAATAAATGTCAGCCTCTTCAAACACCTCTAGATTTGTCCTGCATAGTCTTTCCTTTTCTCCTTGGCTGTCGTTTACACCTCATTTTTTTATGTAATCTGTAAAAATAGGATTCAATTTAATTTTGCTACTTCTCCTACATTGAATTTATTTTCTAATGAAGGATTTAAATGTGTTAGCTCAAATGCAGTCCTGCTATGCTCTAATGGAGACAGTAAAGCTGAATCACCCTACTGCAGTTAAAACAGCATCTTCTTTGCTTTCTTTCTAAAAAGTGTGACATAAGGACACCTTTGATGAGAAATAATTGATTAACCAGGTAAAAGTTTGAAAATTTAAATTCATACTTAAATAACTAAATACAGTGCCTGACTGAGATGTTTAAAATATATTCCATAGATTTGCATAGCTAAACTATTTAATCTTTCGTTTGTTTGTTTTATTTCTTTATTTGCTTTAAATGTGTAAGATTGCAATCTGTATTTTTAAAACTGTAAAAAGGCTCAAAAATGGTTTTTACAAGTTTACTTGACAGCTGATAAAAGAATCCATTTTGGCTCAGTTTGCATGTCTATTGTCTCCCATTTTTGGGGCACTACGGAAGTGTTTTGAAGACACTGAGAAGTGTGAAAACCTGCACTAATAACTCCTTTAGTTTTTTCCATTAGTAATAGCACCTTAATAAAAATTTCTTTTTACTCTTTTCAGAATTTACTTACAGTTTCTTCTTTTGTTATGGAAGATGCTGATTCAGGCTCAAATACAGTGATTGGAGAAATGTGAAATCCTCATTTCTTATTACATGTGATGGAGCAAGTGAAGCAGGAAAGTGATCATTATTTCCTTTTGAGCTCTAATAGCTGATATTCAGGGACTAAAGAACCTTTACAAGGAAAGTAGTATTAAATGACATATTGAAAATTACTTATAATTAACTGAAGAATAAAGAAAAATTCAAAGGTAAAATGAAAGTTTATCTGTATAAGATAAAAACTGTATATAGTAGATGGGAAAACAAAATTATATAGGTCAAGTAGAAGTATTAAATCTTAAAAACACAAACACTTGAGATAAATGTATTGAGTGAATGAATCACCGAAGAACATAAAAAAAATCATAGTCCAGATGTTTCTCTCACTGTAGGCTGTAGCAGTATGGTTATAATATGCAATAATAGCAAAGCAAAATAAAAATAAGAGTCATTTGGCAAGCTTTGTCTGTCACATTTTTTCAACTTTCAGTTTTAGTATATATGTGCCAACTTGATTTACAAAATAAAACTTGCTAAAAAACCTTTGTCAAATGAACAGTAAAGCCTATTCTCACCTATCTCCACTCTAAAATGTTCTAATTAATTTATATTAATTTTATACACGCTGAAAGGATATGATGGCAAATATTTCTGGGAAAAAAAAAAAAAAAAGGGATGTCAGAAAACTCCCAGAGAATATTGCAGAATTTTATGTCTGGAGTAGGTTAAGAAGTTAACTATTCAAGGACAATATTGTCCAAGCCAGGCAAGTCAAATCAGCTGTTGGAGATATTCCACTTGTGACCGTCTTTACACAGCTGAAAATGATTTCTCAGCAAATAACATTTTCCTCCTAAGTTAGGCAACTGTTCCCCAAACTTCATACAGACATATACATCTGTTAGACTCCTGCCTTTGTGTGTGCTCTTCAACTCATACAGAAGCAGCTTAGATAGAGGTTGGCAAAGTGAGAAATGGCTGTGATGTTTATCCTAGTCCGTGATCAATGCAGTGGCTGTGTTGTGCTGGCAACAGCCAGCTTTGCTTTGACTAATGCCAGTGTCCGATAGCCTTTCAATAGGCTGCAACCTAAATCCTGAGAGACAGTTTCAAAACCATCCCTCCTGTTTCTTTGATCAATTCAGCAAAAGCCTGTGCCTGGGACAGACAAAATAACTGCTAAACAGCAGATCCAGCCCAATTCTTACCAAGAGTGTAAATCTCCATTCATTTATTTTATCTTTTTGCCTCTTGTCATGACATGGTACACAATTCCCTTGTATATTATGTTGTAATGGGTTAATACAAATTGAACTGTTGGAATTCTCAAGTCTGCTTTTGTCAGGTCCTTAGAAATGATGTCAAAGATCAAGTATGCTCTACCAGTGCTTTCTTTAGGGAAAAGCTTTTACGTGCTTACTGTAATGATAAATTGGTTAGAGAATAAATAATAGATCTCTTTTATGTGTGTGCAGAGTGATGGAACTATCAAATATCCTCCTGAAAAGGGATAATTTAATTGAGTCCTCGTTTTAAATAGTTTAATTTTAGAAGAACTTCTGCATTTATCATATGGGTTTTGCTGCAGAATCATTCTTCCAGACTATATATTCCTGATGCTAAATTATTTTTATGTGTTTTTATATGTACTAATGAAACAAGGTATATGCAGTCACAGTCCCTATGTCTAAAAATGTATCTCCACTACGAAATTCTAAATCCATGATGAGATTCAGCCCAGTTTGACAGTGTAATCACAGATGGCAAGTAAGTTATTACTAGTTCATGAAATTTGTGGAATGGATGAGGAAACCTTCTTCAGTGTCCATTAAAGAGAAGTGTGTTTTGGCATTAACTTGACACAACTTGTCAGATATCAGAGAAAATAACCAAGAGACAAAAACCCACATGAAGCTTGGCATAATTACATCTTCTGCATGTCCATTTGTATATTTCCAGCTTTGTGTGAGCATATATACAAATAAATTGTGGTGTGTGTGCAAACATAAGAGAAATATATTATTTGATATGTTGTCATTGTATCTCATATGATTTTGGTTTTTTCTTCACATGACTGTCCTAAATATGGTTTCATTTTTTCCAACTGATTTTCACAGTAAATTTTTTTTTTTTAATAGTGTCATGTTTGTGTTTTGGGTCCAAGTTTGTTTGATTGTTTGTATTTTAAGGATTGCTATATTAACTTTTTCCTCTGTGATTTTTTTTAATCTTCCCTTTTTCTTCCGTGGTGTGTACTTGTTTTTTCCATCTACACTGATTTCAGGGTAGACTAAGAATAGAAGTGGCAAATGAAAATGAACTGGAAGCTTGTTTAAAAGTGGCAGAGTAGAGCCTTCTAGATGATGATACTGGAGCAAATAAATTAAGTTGCTGCATTTTGAATTTAGAAATTAGAGATCTGAGGTCTAAATTCTCAAATAGTAAAATCTAAGTCTGTTCTAGACATATTAGTAGAAGTTTGGTTATTTAATTCTTCCTGACTTGTAACATTTCTAAAAATCATCTAACTATGTGATGTTCTCCACAATAGTATGCTATCTACCATGGCATGGACTATAACTGAGTTCCTCAAGGAAATGGGAGGAAATGTTTTGTAACAGCAAAACTTTTGTAAAAGTAAACTGGCACTGAACATAGTTTACACTCAGGATTTCTGCTTCCAGGCACTTTAGTTTCTGTGACTGATATTTTTGTTGACCTTCTGCTCCATCAGTGATGATTTTATGAGATCTTCTTCGTTCAAATATATATAGATATTTTTGCTGGGATACATGTAGTAAGCATACAGTGAAGATGCAGATAACTATGCATCTTTGTCTCATCAATGAAGTTTCAGAACATGAACCCTGCAAGAATAAAAGAAGATTAGTTCTAGTTTTCTAAGGTGTGGTTTTTACTTTTAAAAAAAGATGGAGATCAGAGGACAAGTGAACAAAGCCAAATAGTAGGTAAGATATCCTAGCTCCGCATTGCAATACCTAATGTCTAGCCTAGGTGCTGACTTTCCCCTTCTCCTATCAACCCCTGCAGAGCAAAATCCAGAATCCCAAATAAGTGTTGGAATGAGGTAAATGCTCCAGAAAGGCAATAAAAGCCAAGAGAATACACGTTAAGCTGCCTCGTACTTTAAGAATAAGGTTCTCTCCTCACAAGTGAAATGTTAATTTTGAACCACTGTCTAGCAGGCCTGATCAATGACTCTCAGACACCCTGGCTGAATGAATGGCTCCACTGGAGAGGCAGGTACCAGAGCTACCTTTGCCATGGCAGTTTTGTGAAGGTTAATGACTTTGGTGTGCTCCAGTCATTATTATACCACAATTTTGAGATCAGGCTCCTTAGCTTTTCTGTGCTTAGTTACAGGATCCTAATGAAGCTTATATGCAAACCGAGTAGGTACAATCCTGGCATGCACAGCAGGGGAAGTACAACTGCTTGTTTAGTTTAGAAGTCATGACAGAATGGGCACAGCAGGTTGAAATGGGCCAACCATTGTGCAAGGCTTCTGGATAATATTTCTGGGACCAGGCACATGAAAGTGTGTGGGTTTTTTGCCATACACATCAATATATTTGTGTATATTTGTTTATCTATATATATTTATATACTCACAGAACCAACAGTATCAAACAGTATCAACAGTACCAAAGCATAGGCCTGAGCACTGGAAGTAAGCCATTTGTCGAACAGTTGTTAGAGCAGTCCATGGTGTGGTTTTCACCTGGGTCAATCAGTATTCTCCTAAACAATTTCTAGACATGATACAGTATTAAACTCAAGCCCAGAGGCCATTACTAATAGAAGTGTAAACTGCCTAATTTGGTTGGAAGTGATGGTCTCATATTGGGATATTAAAGAGTTGAACTAGTCGTGGATATCCAGCCAATGCCACTTGTCCTCCAGGCCTAAGAATAGACTCGGGGCACTATTTAGTTTACTCCTATAGATGTATCATAAGTCTTTATTAGATTATATTAATGTTTGCTTGTCTTATCTTGTCTCTTCTCTCTTTTCTTTAAGAAGAAACTTAGAGAAACTGCCACTCTAATGAAGACCTATTTGTCTGTCTTAAGATATGTAAATATATCAGTAACTTGGAATTATCAAACCTAAATATAAATTTAATGGGAATACTGACATATATGAACTTTTCTGAATAATAGCCACTGAAACAATTTACTAATATTTCTTCCAGGAGGAGAATTAAACAAACTACTGATGGTACTTTTAACTGGTGCAGTTATAAATAAATGGCTTTAGAGAACTAGAACTAAAAATCCAAATGGTGGGCAATGAGTTAGCATTGCAAGATTTGTACGAGCTTGTAAGAAGCATGGTTAGCTAATGTGAGGTGAGTGGCAAGAGGAAGAAGTAGCAAGACAAGAGAAAATGAAAAGGAAAAAGAAAATTTCTTCTCTGAAACACTGAGTGGATAGGACAGATAATATATTTCATGCAGAAATTCTTATCATCCTGGAAACTTCTGTTTTGATTGTTTTCAGGGTGGAGAAATCATCAACCAAAAGTTTAAATCAGACTTTTTTGTTGAAACACTATTGATAGCTTTTTGGCTCAACAGAGAATATTTCTATAGAGTAGAAAACTTTTTTCCCTTGGGAAAGCCTTGGGATTTTCCCCTTGAGGAACACAGAATACATGTAATTGGCATTCACTTTAAGTGTGTTTACACATGGTCCGCTAGTCTTCATTTCAGAGATTTCAGAGATGCTCATTCCCATGTGAATGCAATTCTCTGCCTTTAAGAGAAAAGCACAGAATAAAAATGTTGAGACTATCTGTGGAAAAAAAAAAGAATAAGAAATGTACTTTGCATTTCAAGAATTTGTAAGAATAAATAGAATAAATGCAAATTTCATACAGTTTGTCTGTTGTGAAAGAAGTTTCCACAACAGTGGACATCAAATGATCCCATATTGTTTTCAGCTAGATAAATTGTTCTCCTCTTAATGATTCAGCTGGAGTTGAGTCAATTGAGCTGCCATACCAAGAAAAGGGCAATAATCCCATCCAAAATTTCATTCTGCTGTAGTGGAATGGACACAGTATTTGTATTTTCAACAAATACTGACCATACAGCTATGTGTCCTATTCAGATGTGTGTGTATATATATGTATATATATATATCCTTTTATGTTGTTAGGTTTTTTGTGTTTGAAATCACCATGCAGTGACACAATAAAAGATTAACATATGAATGGCTTTGGTAAATTACTCTAGTTTTCAGGAAATGCAGTACTATGGCACAGCAACATCACTTAAAAAGAGCTTATTTATAATAAGGCAAATTATACCAACCCCTCCAGCTTCAGGATTGAAATGGAAATTAAAGCAAAGTAAGATGGATTTGCCCTACCTGTATTTTGTCGCTCCTTAGCTTATGACATTGCATTATTATATTTGTTTTCATTGTGATGGCATGTGGAAAACTAGGTGATAAATTGGGGTCCTATTTGTGGTAGGTGCTATATAAACAGGAATGAGTAGAAAGTCTTTGACCTGAAGGGTTTTTAAGAAATCACAACAGACAATCCAGAATCAAAAGGGCAAGGAGATATTGCGGCAATTCTGGTTAGAATCATAGGCTGTTACCTTAGTCCAGTGACTGCCTAAGTGTTGTCTAGTTGCTTCATGTTTTCTTTTTAATTTGTTTTTAAGGCCATCACAACAAATTACTCTAGAAAAGGAAGCAGCAATGTAATGGAAAGAAAGCTTAGCTCTAAGCATGGAGCAGCTTCTTTTGAAGTCAGGTGTATGGGAGAGGAATAGCATTGTGGAAACAGCAGAGACAGGAACAGAGCTTTCCATTCTAGTTTGAAGCTGATAAGTACCTTTACAAAGAGCTTTGAAAACAAAGGTTAGGAGAAATAGATAAAATAGATTGGTGTTTATAAGGTAGCAACATGTTATAATGCTGGAGGAAGAGGATATTGTTTTCATCAATTTTTGGGGGTTGTATAGAACAGAGGAG